>NW_020655829.1:0-52733 GCF_003589595.1 Hyposmocoma kahamanoa | reverse complement strand
TGCGAATTGCCCCACAGAATACCACCATAAGTCATAGTTGAGTGGAACAGTGCAAAGTATGCCTGTCTCTACGCATTACGAGTTTTAGTTTACGCAGAGCAAACACCGCACGACTCAGCTTGTCACATAGAGAGTCTACGTGTTTCCATTTCAAGGTAGGATCCCACGTAAAACCCAAGAGTTAGCATTTGTCACTTATCGGAATAGGACACTGGATACTCACGAATCAAACCATTTGCTGAAAACCATCTATCTAGTTGTTCACATACTGTAGTGATTTTTTTATTGAGTTGCTCGTCTCATATTATTAAAAAGGATGGACGTAGATGGTAGAGTGAAATACGTTGATTTAAAGAGACATGTTTATTGTTCGGTCTCCAGAATATAAGTAAGTAAATAATACAATATAAAATAAAATGTAAACTTAAATGCTAACCAAACAATACGCACCATATGTTGCAGTTAGACTATAAATATAGTCTATCTATACTACACTCGTGTGTGCACGCACTGACTACTACTGTTGTGTCATCAGCATATAGAATTATTCGACCTTCCGATACGGCAGATGGTAGGTCATTTACAAAGGTCATAAAAAGGGTATTCCCTAGCGCAGATCCTTGTGGAATCCCAACCGTCACGCTACCAGACTCCGACCTCAGCGTTTTTCCACCCGACATTACTTCAGCCGTTTGTGTTCGGTTTTTTAAAAACGATCGCATTAGGTCACTACCACGTCCTCGTAGACCGTAGCACATTAGCTTTTTTATGAGTAGGTCATGACTTATGACGTCAAAAGCTTTGGACAAGTCGCAGAATATGTCAACTATTTTACACTTGCCATTTATGCCTGTGGTGATACAGTCAATTGTTTTAAATGCTGCTGTTGTAGTGGACATGTGTTGTCGGTATGCGAATTGTCTGTCAGTCAGTAAAGTATTGGTTTCGAGGTGGTACATTAAGTGCTGTGACAAAATCGATTCTATAATTGTGGAGATGTTAGGTACTACCGATATTGGCCTATAGTTGTCGACCGACGTTTTGTCACCCTTACTTTTATATACTGGGCACACTCTTGTATACTTAAGCACGTCGGGGTAGATAGCATTGGTAAACATCTCGTTTATTAGGGTTACCAATATCTCCGATAGTATTGGCCAGATAGACAATAGTATGTTGACGGATATGTCATATATGTCAAGAGCGTTACGGGTCTTCAGCATGGCTTTAACAACGCGGTCATGGTCGGTAGGAGTGACAACTGGTAAGTCAACGTCGGGCACACCAGCACTCTGTACGTTGTCACTCAAGTATAGCATCGAACGCCGCTCATCCACCCCAATGTTAAATTTGGACGCAACACTTAAAAAATACGAGTTTAGATGGTCAGGTATGTCTCTTTCTGCTACATTATTTGCGCTACAGGTCTTCAGAGTTATACCTTTCTTGCCCTATTTTGACGAGATTTTTTCGTTTATTATTTTCCAAATTTCTTTGGAGGGATTTCCACAATCTTTCAGCCTTTTTTCTGTGTATACTCCTGTCTGGCTTCTAACACTTTACGTTTAATCAAGTCGGAGTAGTACTGAATGCAATTAGAGATACCACGGTCTTCGGGGTATTGTTTACTGAAATGGGAGAGATCTATGGAACATTGGTTTTATTGTGTAATCGAAGTCGTTTGATAGCGAAATGAATGTCAAAATTTGCAGTAGTTTATTAAATTTAATATTAATGTCCAAATTATTATTTATAAAATTCCAATTATAATTTCGAATGTCACAATAAAATATTTATTTTTTACATTGATTCATCGTTAATGATTCTACGCTTAACAAACGAGTTCAGTTTTTTGCGATGCAAATGTTCCATCGATAACGTAAACAACTGTGCACTGTGGTCAAAAAATCATTAGTATATCGACTGTCCCTACGTAAAGTGTAGAAAATCTGTATCACTACTTTACAGAACGGCGGTTTGAAATATTTTCTGGTATTTTCTTGCGATATTTCATTAAGTTTAGATCATAAGATTGAAATTTTTGGATGTTGTGTTAAATTTTGGGTAGGCTTTGATTGCTTAAATCAAACTTATATTAAAATTCGTAGTTTTTGAGATATGTAAGATTCGATTCCGTGAGTTGGAATACACTTAAGAAATTGGATCAAAACTTGCAATTTCGATAACTTTCGTCGGGATTTAAATGATTAATTATATCAAATGTGATGCATTCAACAGTTCACATGAACATCGCTGTATATTTTTGTCTAAACTGTGACTACGGAAACTGTTATCAAAGACTTGTAATTCCAATTAATATCAAAGGAATTAATGTATTCAAGAATTAAGTGGAAGAGAAGAAACGTATATCAAATTACCCATTTAGTATTAATAATTATTTGTATCAGGTATTTCAATTATTAATACAAAATTGGCAATAAAATAATATGAGCATTATTATGCTTATCATGAAGAAAAAGAACAATCAATGAATTGAAACAAATTGCTCTTCTAATACAGCTTATTGAAACAAAAAGCAAAATATTTTGTTTAGTAATTAAATTACCTGAAGCCATGGTAGCGTAAAGATTTGGTCTACCCCATCTCAAGCAGAAGGTCGTGGGTTTGAATCCGGAACTCGCACCTCTGAGTTTCTCAGATTTTTGTGCGAAATTTAATTTGGAAATAGGAAGTCCAGCAACTGCAACCAATCTTGTTAACGCCCGGATATTGAAAGCGACAAAACGCACCATAGCCGAAAGAGTCCTATTTACCTTTTACTCCTTACCTATTTCTGCCGCCAAGCAGTAATGTCAGCTTTACTGTGTTCCGGTTTAAAAGGGTAAGGGTGCTGGTGAAATTACAGGCACATGGCCCAAAGAGCACACTTTATACGCCTTAAAACTGTTATATCTATAAACAGTCTTAATATGGTATAGATTTAGATAATTGTTCTCTATAAATGGTTTTAGAAAAAAGAAGTTGTTCTTATAGACTTATTTCACTCAAGTCACAATTTTAAAACCTTCTTAATACCAAACAACTTAATTAAGTATAATCTAACTTAAGATTTACTCTTATAGTCCTTATTTTAAGTCCATCTGTAGAACACTTGATTATTTTTAGTAAAATTGTTCTATACACATCCGGTAAAGTCCGTTAATGCTCTAAAACTAGTGTTCTTAAGTTTATTCTAGATATATTTTATTTATAGACATTCTGTAGTGTTTGTGCTTATTGACGAACACGTTATAGCGCGTCTTCAGTAGATTTTATTAAAAAAAATACTACAATTAGGGTCTTTACTCTATTGGACGTTGTAAGAGTTCACGCAAAATGAATAAAGTAAGGAATATTAAGACTGGAATAAATGCCAGAGGACGAATTAGGCTCTTTTTAAATTAAATTCCTGATAATAATAATAGTCCAATAATGACAAAAAAAAATATGGTTGCTACTAGTTCTTAAATAATTGAATATATTGAGCAAAACTACAATTTGCTAAGCTCTTTTTATGAAATAAAATTTACAGTTACGTCCTTCAGATTGAATACAAAACAATTTCTCTTTGCATGCAAACATCCGCTGTTTATAAAATTTACACGAAAAAATAAATAATTTAATTTCAAACAGAATGTATTGTTGACTTCGTTTTTAACTTATGTAGTTCATAAGTTACGTGTTATTATTTTTTTAGAAATTTTATTTCCGAACCTGGTTCTACCGGAAAGCAAACCCAGGACCAAGAACTACGAAATTCACTCAGCGACACTTTCCCGAACACCTAGATCAAAATCATTTTAGAAAAGTTCATTTCCCTAATTGGTAACGTCGGAAATCGCACCCGGAATCTTCTCATGCTTTATGTAAAATCTACAAATCGCTTAAAACACGACCACACACACAACATATTCCCGTGAGAAGAAATATCCACTTTATTTAACACACTTGAAGTTCTATATTGTATTGCTATTTCCAAAAACTTCGCCCTAAGCAGTCCGACGTCGCTCAGCCAACGTTTGCCTTTCACAGAAAAATACCTTATTGTTGAGAAGCCCAGTCACACTTTGTAGTGCCCGTGGTGGCACAAGCTGGTGACGTCAGGCTGCGCCGCGCTGCACCGCGGGACACAAAGACATACCACTTCATTTAATAGAAATGAAACTATACTGCATTGTATTTTCCGCCCACCACCGCTTGCAGCAGTTTTGTTTTAAAGAAAATAGAAAACAAAGAAAATAAAACCACCACTGATCCAGAAAACATCGCAAATATTTGCTCTCGTGACGACGAACCCATGCTTCTACCAGAAAATAGTGCTCCAACTTCAATTAAACTACGTGTTCTCGCTATTTAGATTTTGACGCTTTTTAATGTTAACAATTTAGTTAATAAGGTGCCCATTTTAATGTATATTTATTTAACCTCGCGCAAAGTACGTATCGTTATACTGTACTGTGTACTTCTTATTGTTGGAATTTCCATCAGTTAAAAACAAATTAGTCGTATTGGTTGTAATCACTTTTATTTTTTTTTATTATTAATCTAAGTGTTTATTTATGTATGTATTGTATAAAACAAATTGAATAAATAATACATAAAAGTGACACTTTCAATGACGCATAATTAATTAGTAAATATTGAAATTTGTTAAATGCATTTAAAATATAGGGAATAAAAGTATTTGTTTTAATTTTAATACTACTACTTTTCTAGTTGAAAATAGTAGTATTAGTTGTTAATTGATCCTATCAACTAACGATCGAATCATTGCACGATTTACCTAATACTATAATATGTTATTACGGTTTTGACCCGAAAATAATGTTTATTTTTACGATGGTTTTTCTCGAATGGCTCTGAGGGAACAACAACGTAGGTATAGATTGCAAAAAACACTTATGTCTCTTCTGTATTCTCATTTACAACTTGTCTTTATTTGACTTTGTGTAAGTACAAGCGAGAGGTCGATAGATGGCGTATGAAATTGCTGCTTAGAGGTCAAATCGTCAAAGTCATTCGCGACTGTTCAAGCCTTAAAAGATCTGGTGGAGGTGGTGAACCTTGGATATTAAGTCTCATCATTCAATACAATCAGCGTTGCCAATGCCAATTGTTTAAAATCCCCAAAAATCACGGTTAAAATCCCCAAATTTGGGGAGAGCAAAGTTCATATTCCCCACAAATTACCCATATCTCGAGATTTCATTCTTTATTAGAAATACATCGCTTAAAAATATAATAAAGAATTAAGAAACTCAAAATGTAATAATCTATTACGATTGCTGTGAATGCAAACAGAATGTAAAAAGTAAAACTAATTATAAAATTAGATGACCTTAAATCGTATATTTATTTTAATTATATTCAACATTAATCTGTAATCAGTCTTTGAAAAAAAAATCATTTTTCTTTGCCTTACAAAATGAAATAAATTGATTATTTGTTGTGCATTTGGTGACACTATGTTAATGTTAGAAATAATCAATGAGTTTCGACCTATATTTAATATTTAAAGTTGACGAGTCGTAAGTTGTGGTGTGGAAGTACTAAGTGCTCGGCATTGTTTATCAATAGCTGATTTCGTTTTGCTTCATACCGGGGACCGTCCGCGTCCTAAGCGGGAGAAAGAATCACGAACTCAACACGCACCGACTGGTAATTTTACAATTCAGAACCAAGTGCTCTAATAACAATTCGTCGACGTTGAATTCTACGACCACCGCACGGGATTTATTAGGGGTGTCAGGTCTGACAAAGTAATTTTAAATCGTTCTATCCCCCAAGGTAGCGTCCTGGGATGTTTGTTATTTTTAATTTATATCAATGACTTGCCTAATTCATTTAATATTCCTTGCATTCTCTTCGCCGATGACATTTCGATGATTCTGCCGCTCCAATATTACACAGCTTCACGAACTTTTGAATTTAAATTTGAAATTAATGACAAGCTGGCTTAATGACCATAATCTAGAAGTTAATTTTAACAAAACTAAATTAATGCAGTTTAGACCTTATCAAAAACGCCCTATAAATTTAATTTATAAATTTAACAACATCGCGCTTGATTCGGTAAACTCCTTTTGCCTTCTAGGAATAAATATCGACATAAATATAAATTGGAAGGATCATGTGAATAAAGTTGTTGGTAAACTGTCTAGTTTCACATATGCTCTGAACGAGCTCAAAAAATCTACTGACCTTAGGACAGCAACTAGCGCTTACTACGCGTATGCTTATGCCTGGCTTAGCTATGGCGTTGCATTGTGGGGCAACAGCATTGACGCAAAAAAAGTTTTTGTGTTACAGAAGAAATGTATCCGCATACTCGCTAATATAGACTCATTTACAAGCTGTCAATCGTATTTCATTAAATATAATATCTTGACTTTACCATGTATATATATTTTACAAATGTGTCTTATTGTCAAGAATAATTTGAATGCATATCCTCTATATTGTCGTTCAGTAAAATTAAGACCCAAATGCAGACTAGCAACAACAGTTTCAAAATTACAAATGGTCAACTTGGGGCCATATTCGATGTCACTCACTTTTTAAAACTGATAAATAGCGTAAAAATGTTTAAAAATCAACTTAGTAAACATCTATCTCAAAAATGCTACTATTCATTGCAAGATTTTTTTAATGACAAGGAAAATTGTTCCTAACGTCTTAAAAAAGGAATTTTGATATGTTAACTGTATTTATAAAAAATATGACATAATTATGTAATTTAATAAAATGACAAATGTTATGACTATTATTATATAATTCTAGAATAATTTGACGATTAATTTTTTTTTTTAAATACTTTAGACTTCAATTTGACATTCATTTTCCAATTAATTCATTGACTTTTCAGAAAATATTTTGTTTAGATTTAATTATCATTATAATGATATTTTAATTAATGGTAATCATAATGTGTATTTAAAAATTGACATTGCTACGCCCTTGCAGGGTACATGTTTGATACTGTAAACTACTATAAGAACTATTATGTAACACCATGTTTCGCAATAAACGTTATTATTATTATTATTATTTTCGTATTTATTTTAAACTCTCGCCTCTCCCAAGGCCTAAAAAATTAATTTTGAATTTTTAAATGGGAGAGGCGGTATTTCCCGGCAATGGCACAGTCGGCCGGGGTCAGGGACTCAGGTCCAAGAATCGGCGAACAATACGTGCCGTATCGAGCAGGACCGCCTTCTGCATTTGTGCTTATTATTATTATTATTATTAATTCTATTTAAGCTGCTTGTTAATAATACGAGGGGTGTGCAATGTTGAAAAACAAGTCGATATAGTCCATCACAGTATTTCTAACAGTAACTGATCAAACTAGCGATGCATCAGCAATTGATTGAACAACATTAAACAAAATGATATAGTGTTAGAATCCCCACATTTTCCTCACATAGCGCCAATCCCCACAAAATCCCCAGTCTAGTTGCAATTCCCCATAACTTGGGAAATTCCCCACAAATTGGCAACACTGGATACAATAGTCGTAATTCGCGCGCGGGCCGGTCATGCCCGGCATGTTTTTGTTTGTTGACAAATAAGTGATAAAAACAATTGAAATGAGCGAATTACGGAACTAGCCGTTGGAAGGAGGTTTTTTAAAAGGCGATTTGTATTCTTTTATAAGATTTTAATTAATGAAAGTATTACATTGGTTTGCCTTAAAACTAATTATGCTAATTGTCCGTTTCGCTTTAACGATTGAGCGAGAGTGTTCTCTAAAACGTTACATGGATTAACCTTAATTTCGACACTGCACTTTTGGGAATTTTACTAATGATTCACTGGTCTTTCTCAATTACTGTTGGTGTGCGGCGTCATTGAGAAGGGTTAGCACCGGTAACACCTTCCCTCCTAGACAAGCAACTATTTGCAAAGGTTGAGAGCAAATATTGCGGTTTGACGATCTTCCATAGATGTCCTTTCAGCTTCCATGGGTGTGGGGATCTCCGTAGTCCTTATATTGGATTCAGGGGTTGTTGAGTAATTTGTATCTGACGGGGGCGACGGTGTCGCAGTATATATAAAATACTAAGTACAGCTGCACTTAATAGAGCGATGTACAACGGTATTGTCGTATGATATATATCTGAAGGATTAACACTATCAATCTTTATCGGGGCATCCATAAGAACTTGGTGTTGAATATTGTGCAATTTGTCCAAATTAATCGTTGTGAAATTGTAGTGTGGCAAATTCTTAATAAGTGGTGTGGTAATTGTTGAGATTGACATCAGTTCGACGGCGTTACCACGAATTTTGTCATCAGCATTAATGATTGTGAAATCTTTTGTTGTAATTGTGCAATCTTTGGGTACCGTTGCAAAATAACTGCCGCTCAGTGAGCGATATTCTTGATTTTCGCAGAACATCTAAACTTTTGTGGCTTCTGGGAATGACATGATGTAATCCCAAACAGACATAAGACTGCAGTACTAATTAATATGTTTTAATTTAATCTAATTTCTATTAATAATTAATAATAAATTAAACTTAATAAACAAATTCATTCAATAAAATAATTTGTAAAACTTAATGTAGCGTAAATTGGAATGTTTTCTTTGTAAAATTAAAAATAAGGTATTTAATTAATAACTATTGTAACTATAGTGAAAAAATAGGGTGGTTTGCATCAATATTAGACATAACTGGTTGAAGACTGTACCACCTCAGTCAACCGTGACCATGGGACCTGTAAAGGGCCCGAAACGTCGGTTTGTTTGAAAAAACAAATATACGCGATTTAAATCCGGAAAAATAGTTTCATTCCTAAATGCTAAAATATTTTGTAGTCTATCTATTTCTAAAGAAAGCTCCTGAATATTTTCAGAAATTGCGTTGAAAAGTTGCATTGTCTTAATATATTGTATTGCATGCTCATCCTTTGAGGAATTCATAAGATAAGAAATTCCGTACATTTTGTCAACGGGGTGTATAAGTATTGCAGTACGTAATTTTGGATCAACATCTCAGAAATTTCTACTTCGGTTCTTCGAAATGTTTGAAAGGGATGAGTAATTTTAGGGTTGGCTTTAACGGGGCTGCTAGTTAGCCTTATTAAAAACTGTCGTTTAAATTTGTTCAATGGGTCTTCTGTTATGGGTATGTTGAGTATAGGATCTTTTACCGATGTATGTACTGTTTCTGTCACGTGTGTATCTGGGTCGGGGTTAAGGACAGGGACGGGACTACTTAGAGCTCGCTGGCTCGGCGCGGTATCGGTTGAGGATGGGCTTGATTGATCTGTCGTCCGGGGCTGTCACTGTCGATTCAGAGTCAGAAATATTAACTATTATTGAAGACAAGTGTAGGTTGTTAATTTCGTGTTTTATTTCATTGGTAAAGGTCAAAGGCTCGTTCCAAATAAAATATGTCCGAATATTCCTTATAGATAGAAAAAAGATTTGCCTTCTCTTCCATGTTTGACTGATCGGTATGTGGCCGCGATAAGATTTCTTGGAATTGCGCGCCCTTGCCATTGTCAGCAGGTGCGGTATTATATATCTGTTCGTTGTAGATGTGTACATATAAACGTTTGTCGAAGCTCACTATTATGTAGTTATTAGTAGGGTTAGTAATTTCGATCTTTATCTGATTTTTTGTCCGGTGGATAGACATGCCGTCATATTACAACCATTAATAGATTCCTGATCTATTTGTACAACTCCTTGTGAAATATTAGTTGGCACTTCGATTATTAGGGCAGATTGCGCTGGGATAATTAATTTCGAATGTATTTATTGTATGTGAGTCATACATGTGAATTGGGTTCGTCGCAAATTTGGTGTTTAATGTCTGAAGGTTTATTTTCGCTTGCCATTGTTCTAAAAGGTCGCATCCGATCAAAACGTCGAATTGATCGTGAAATTTGTGAACGAACATTTTCACGGAAGTTTGATCTTTAAACTCGGAAAAGCAAGGGATCCTTATAGAATAATCATTTTGACAAGGTAACATACATGCATGTATGTTTGTGACTATAAAGGAATCATATTGCAATGGCATGTGAGAATAAAATTGTTCGACAGCTCCAAGACTAACAAACGATTGATTAGCGCCTGTGTCGATAAGCAATTTTAAAGGGTGTTGTATCTGAATGTGCGGTAGTTTTCTCTTACTTTGTAGATTGAGTTCTATTTTTGGGATCTATAATTGTATCCAACTGAAAATTTTCATTATCATTTTCTTCGGCGTTTTCTGAAATTTCAGTTTCGAGGTAGCATGCAGTGGGCAAGTACTGATTGGGGTCGATGTTCGTCTCATAGTCGTAATCATATGCTTCGTAAGTCAGGTAATAGTCGGATTGGAACTCATTCATGTTGATTTGTCTCGTTATGGGTAGAGGACGAAAAGTGGGGTGATCTTTTCCACTCATGGGTACAGAGTGGTTTTGTGGACCTTGGGGGTTAAAACGAGGGGGTATTTTGAATCCAGTGGACATATTTGAACGAGGTATGGCTCTCATTGTTTGTTGAGTACTTCTTGTCCTTCTAGTCCTTGGAATGAATCTTGAGGTCTAGGTATAAACTGTGGTTGGTTACGGTTCTCGCGTGGAGTGAAGAAATTGTTTGGACTGACATTAGGGGTCATTTCATTTACAGGACTTTGTGGAAAAGAGTTTGTTTCTCTTTGAAAAGTCTGAGGTGGGTTGAAAAGTGGTTGATTATTCACAGTGAAAGGGGCTTGTCTCTTTGCATTATTGGGTTGACAATTTTTGTTCTGAAAGTAAACGACATTCAGCTCCTCCTGTGTATACTCAAGAGTCTTTTCAAGTGTGTTTGGTTTCATGCATCTAATTCTCGACCCTATTGACTCTTTCAATCCGCGCATGTAAGTTTGTGGCGCTAATTTATTGTATAGCTGCCGCTTAACATCGACTGTGATACTCACATTTTCGTGCAATTGGACATACGTCATTATGGTACTGAGCAAGTTCTGCACCTTTTCATAAAAGATTTGGGGACTGTCGGTACCTAGGGTAAGTGTGGATAAATCTGTATAAAGTGAACATTCGTCTCTATGATCCGAAAAACTATTCATCAAGGTTTGGCGAATTCCTGCCTAACTGTTAGGAATACCATTTGCAGCTAACGTACGGGCTGCGGATCCAGTAATTTTATTTAAAATTCCATTAAGCAAAGTCGAGTTAGACCGTATGCTCTGGGGCCGTACTTGTATATTCTGAAACTAGTGTGTCACATATGTCTAAAAATCTAACTAATATGTGGGAATTTCCGTCCGTTCCGGAACGCCTTTCAAATTTGGTGGATTTTCTCGTTGTTTTGAGACATTTCGTCGGGCTCTTCCGGGATATGTCCCAAATTATCAAATTTAAGAATGTCTAGAATATGGTGACGAGGATGAGGCTTCCTATCCTCTCTTTCTCTACATGTGCGAGTAATGTTGATTTTTATTAATTAAACTATACTAAAATTCTACGTAATTACTCTACAGACTTATTAATAGTGATATAGAGGATGATCTATTACCAGGATCGGGAATAGCAACCAATATGAAAGTGTGACTAATATCTATGACTTACAGTAGTCGCTGCATAACTTCACCCATAGAGATCTGTAGAGATAGTCCACAGTCGACGAAACGACTATCAGACGCGCGCGATCGATTTTCGGATCACTCGGTCCGATTCGCGACTATCCTACCGACAGCGCCAATTACGGAACTAGCTGCCGGAAGGAGGTTTTTTAAAAAGCGATTTGTGTCCTTTTATAAGATTTTAATGTATTTATTTATTTATTAGACGAACACAACAGTCGACATTCAAGAAAGATTTAACAAATAAATTTGCTTAAAACTATATTTGGACCAGAATGCCAACCAGGAGCGTGTACGTACAGCATGTTTAGAAAGTTTCTGTCAAATTATAAATTACAAATTTTGTGTTGGTACAAATAGAGCAAAAGAAAAGACCATAGAGAAAAAGTGTTAAAATAAAATTGCGAGACTTCAACTAGACTGCTTGAGGACACCCGCAACAGACTTTTTAAATATATGACACTTAGAATTAAATATATCTAACTGTATGTTATCCTTAATTAAGTCATTATAGGTGCGGCACATTCTTGTTATGGGATTGTAAAATGACGTGTTATTTTTAAAAACATTTAGGACAAAAGCCCGAGGACACCGAAGGTTACATCTAATGTTAATATTGATACTAGACAATAAGTTAGCAGAGTCAAGGTGAGAGTGTAAGATTTTATGGAGATATATTAAATCATGCATTGTTCGACGGACACTTAGTGATACCAGATTACATTGGGATAATCTGGTTTCGTAGGCAGGCATCTGGCGACGACTATGACCCAATCTATAAAAGAGAGATTTAAGAGCCATCCTCTGCACACCCTCAATTCTGTTGGAATGTACATGGTAGTAAGGTGACCAAATCGCTGTACCATACTCCAAAACGCTTCTTACCAATGAGCTATAAAGATGGATAAAGCTATATGGTTTCTTGAAAGCCTTAGTAGCACGGATCACAAAGCCCAGTGTCTGGTAAGCCCTGCCAACCATGCAATCAAAGTGATTTCTGAAACTTAATTTTTCATCAAATAATATACCGAGGTCTCTAACCACTTTCCGGCGTTGCAGGACATGTCTCTCTAGGGTGTACTCATAAATTATTTTATTACGTTTGTTGGTAAATGTTATAACTAAGCACTTATCAACGTTCAGGTACATTTGGTTTGTTTGGGACCATTGAGCGATAGTATCGATGTCATTTTGAAGAATGATACTGTCACTGTAATTAGTAATCGTATTAAAAATTTTTAGATCATCTGCATACAAGATACAGGGGCAATGGAGTTTTGCAATCAGGTCGTTAATAAATAAAATGAAAAATAAAGGCCCCAAATGCGAGCCCTGGGGCACGCCAGAAGAAATTGTAACTGGTGGGGATAAGAACCCTCTAATAGATACAAGTTGACTTCTATTGTCAAGATATGATCGTACCCAACGCAAAAGGTTACCATGAATACCAAATGATGTTAGTTTCATACAAAGAAGGCTGTGATTTACTTTATCAAATGCTTTTTTAAAGTCTGTATATATTGAATCCACTTGACCCCCACGAGCGAAAACTGAACAGAGATAGTGCTTATATTCCAGTAAGTTACTAATTGTAGATTTATTTCTGATGAAGCCATGTTGTTGGCATGATATAAATGGTTTAACGTGTGAGTACACGTATTCATAAATGACACTCTCAAAAAGTTTAGCTACACTAGACAAGATACTAATAGGTCTATAGTTAGTACATAAAGAAGGATCACCAGACTTTAAAACTGGAACTACATGCGCGACCTTCCATTCCTGGGGAAAAATACCAAGGTTCAAAGATAATTGAAATATAAGTTTCAGCGGCAAACATAGCTCCTCTGCACATTCCCACAGAAACTTAGGAGGTATCCCATCTGGACCAGCACCCTTATTTGGGTCTATGCATTTAATTTTGCGCAAAATGTCGCAACTAGCTATTGTTATATTAGAGAGAGTATCATTAGTTTCATTTAGTGGATTGGTATGGCGAGGTGAGTTTGATGTTTCAAATACCGAGGAGAAATAACTAGACATTAGGTTACAAATTCCCTGACCATTTTTAGCAATTTCAGTTCCAAGTCTTACAATATTAATGAAATATTCATGAATAATTAATGAAAGTATTACATAGGTTTGCCTTAAAACTAATTATGCTAAGAGACCGGTTCGCTTCAGCGATTGAGCGGGAGTGTTCTCTAAAACGTTTCACGGATTAACCTTAATTTCGACACTGCACTTTTGGGAATTTTACTAATGATTCACTGGTCTTTCACAATCACTGTTGGCATGCGGCTTCATCATTATTGAAGGGTTAGCACCGGTAACAAGCGCGTAAACTACTGTACTTCAATGTTGTGTATGTGTCTTGTGCCGTCTGTCAATAGAATACAGTGAAATCATTGTGTGAAATGTGGTTGGCGTGAAGAAATAACCTCAATTTTGTAATGAAAATTTTATTTCTTCCAACGTAAGTTAGGTATTTCATTAAAATATTCTTTATATTTATATGATAGGGAATTTATCCACCTTTCTAGTCATATTTAACACATTCCCTATGATTATACAGAATAACGTTTTTTTTACGACAAATTGGATTTTTTAAATTGTTTTTGACCTAGTGTTTTAAAAATTTTTTAATGCATAATACGCTCATTATTCTCTATAACTTTTAAAAGGTTTAGTAATACTGTCAAAAGAAAAAATCGCTTAGAAACATAGCTTTTTGTAGACAATCATAGGAGTGAATATTCTTCTACAAGATCAACTACACTAACGCAAGTAAAAACAATATTTTCGTATTTTAAAGTTTTTCTATAGATAAAGCTATAGACAAAATGCTCGCAACACTGTTTTGAAAAAGCTTTAAATTCTTATCGCCATTTTTATTTATAAAGAATGACTATGAAGTAGCCGAGAATTTTTTTTTTCTTTTTAAAAAGTAAATCTAAGTTGAAATTAGCTTGAAGAAGCCTACAACTTCTTGGAAATGGTTTGTTTTGTAAGTTATTTTGTATATTTAAGCTTTCTATAAATATTTAAAACCGAAAATCGATAACTGTATTTTTATTAAGTTTATATTTTATACATAAATATTTAAAATTAGCGAGCGCATTACTTTTATGACAGGTTTTACATCACGTTTCACAATGTATTAGACTAAATAAAAACTGTCTACAAATGGTCTTGTAGCATTCTAGAAGGGTTACTTGAGAAAAAAGATAAGAACCACGCTTAACACTACCTACAGATAGTTTCTCAAAGCACTCTTGTGATCTACTAATAAAGATGTGCCCACTTTTACTTTAAATTATCTAGAAACCTTCTTCGAGATATCTTGAGGGAATTTGAACTCTTAAAATATTCAGTCGAATTAAATTCTATTAGATATCAACAAGTAAATAATAAAAACCAACTACATGTGCTCTCTGAAACAAAGATTTGCCCACGGTAGCTAACTGGCTAGTAAAAATTAAAAATAAGGTATTTAATTAATAACTATTATAACTATAGTGAAAAAATAGGGTGGCTTGCATCAATATTAGACATAACTGGTTGAAGACTGTACCACCTCAGTCAACCGTTACCATGGGACCTGTAAAGGGCCCGAAACGTGAGTTTGTTTGAAAAAACAAATATACGCGATTTAAATCCGGAAAAATAGTAGAAGCTTAAAAACTAAATCTATAAATTATTTATAAAATTTAATTAATTTGAATGAAGTGAGCTTTCCGTGAGTTTTTCCTTAATTTTTCACACATAAACTCTTTTATCGAATAATACGATTTGTGAATAAGATATTGGTTCAATTTCTTTTTAAATGCATTAATATTATCCTCTTGTCTAATAAATACTGGGATTTTATTGTAGATTATAATTGAACTATACAAAGGACCTTTTTTAAACATTTCTAATTTGGGTAAAAATATTGACGGCGGGGATTTTGATTAAATTCAAAATATGTTGGTTGTTTACGGCTAAACAATGCTATTTCCATGATATAAAGGCATGGGAGAGTTAGCATGTTCTCTTTAATAAAATGTGGTCTACAACTTTCCCGCTGACGGTTATTTACTATAATACGGAGACATTTTTTTTGAAGAATGAACAGGTCATGCGCTTGAGTACTTTGTCCCCATAGAATAATTCCGCAGCGCAACCATGCATACGCATACGCGTAGAATGCAGATGAGGCACACTTTGCATGCGTATTGGCTTTTAGGACGCTAAGAGCATAGATAAATTTGGAAATGTTTTTCCCAATTCTGTCTACATGAGCCTTTCAGTTTAAATGCGAATCGATGGTTCTGCCTAACATTTGTATATTGGGTACTTCTTTGGTGTTTTCATTGGTTTTAACGTTATTTAGATTTATTGATGATTTTTGATAAAGACGGAACTGTATGAGTTGATGGTGAGTTTTATTATTGTTTATTTCACGGTTGTGTGTGTTAAGCCATTTTCATTGATCATAATCGACATTTTTGGGGCATTTAAAAAGGACAGAGACTTCAGCAAAAAGAATACACTTTGTGTTTATAGTTTTTGGCAAGTCATTAATATATACTAGGAAGAGAACATAACCCAAAACACTTCCCTGTGGGATTGAATGAGTTATAGTTACAGTTCCTGATTTAATAGGTTTAATTTCCCGAGTTTGATCATTAAAATACTCAATTTGCACGAACTGTCGTCTATTGTGTAGATAAGAACGAAACCATTTTAGTGCACCTCCACGGATACCAACTCCATGTAGTTTTGATAGCAACACTTCGTGGTCAACCCTATCGTAGGCTTTGGACATGTCCAAGAGTAAGCCGACTGCGTGACATTTTTCCCTTATATGGTCCAGAATCTCCTCTATGTAGTTGTATGTGGCGAGGACTGTCGAACGTTTTTCGCGAAAGCTATACTGATTCTTATCCAGGATCTCATATTCCTCCAGAAATGAATACATTCGATTGAATATTGGTTTTTCCAATTAACAATTTGGAAAGTGTGGGAAGTAATGCGATTGGTCTGTACTGGTTGGGTTGGTCTGGTTTGCCTTGTTTTTTTAAAATAGGTTTTAATTTTTGATATTTTAGCCTATCTGGAAAAATGTTTTGATCAAGCGATTGGTTCATTAGAGCGGTGAGTACAGGTATTATTAATTCATCGCGATTTTATCAAAACTATAGGTAATAGGGGTTAAAGTATGAAATTGCCGATTTGTACTGAAAATCTAAATTGTTTATTTTTTAAATTTTTAACAAATTTATTTAATCAAAATAGTTGCCATTATTATCTATGCTGCCATCTAATGGGATGGTTATTAATGCCTTTGCGATAGAACTCCGACGATCTAGACTGCACAAACTGTGTGAAAGCATTTTGTACTGCCTCCTGGGAAGAAAACTTCTTGTCACGTAGATAATTGTCCAAATCACGAAATAAATGGTAGTCCGTAGGAGCAAGGTCTGGTGAATACGGAGGACGACGAATGGTTTCTAACTGCAGTTCCTGAAGGGTCAAAATGGTTTCTCGTGCTGTGTGAGGTCTCGCGTTGTCGTGGAGCAATAATGGTGAAGATCGATTCATGAGTCGGGGCTGTTTTACTGCTAGTTTTGTCAACATGGTTCGGAGTTCGGCACAATAGACATCTGCCGTTATTGCTTGACCAGATCGGAGAAAACTATAGTGAATAACACCATGCTGAGACCACCAAACAGTTACCATTACCTTTTTATTGGTAAGTTTTGCTTTAGGACACTGTTGTGGCATTTGACCTGGGGTCAGCCATTGCATTTTTCTTTTCCGGTTATCATAAAGAATCCACTTTTCATCACATGTTACAATTCGATCCAATATTCCTTCATTTCTGTACCGGTTCAACAAGGCAACACAAGTTTCAACACGCGTTTCTTTCGGCAGATCAGTCAAATCATGAGGCACCCATTTTTCGTATTTTTTTATTTTATTGATTTGACGCAAGTGAGTCAATATTGTGGGTAAGGTAACGTTAAACCATGCCGCTAATTCCTGGGTAGTTTGACTAGGATCGGCTTCCACTATCTCTCTTAATTCATCGTTATTCACCTGTGTGGGCGGTCTTCCTCGTGACTCGTTCTTTAAGTCGAAATTTCCATCACGAAAGCGTTTAAACCAAAATCGCACGGTGCGTTCATTAGTAGACCCCTTTCCAAACGCAGCATTGATATTGCGGGCTGTTTCTGCCGCGTTAGTTCCGCGTCGGAACTCGTATTCAAAAATCACTCAAATTTTCGCAGTATCCATCTTTCTTGTCTAAATTGAATAACAAAAACAATTGAAAGTCGATATTCAAATGTTTCAAATTTAAAAAAAAAATCACAGAAACCGTTTGAAAAAAGTTTCATTCGAAAACCTCAAACCATGAAGATTCTATGAAAATTCAAAGAACTTATTGCAATAAAACGGCAATTTCATACTTTAACCCCTAATATTTCGTCGCTCCCGTAGCTGTATTTATAGCTGTTTTCTGATAAAGCCATTCATTTCTTTTTCTGTTATTGGCTTCAGGAATATTGAATTTGTTGTAGGTTCAAGTACTGCAAGTCCTTGGTCCACTTGGTTTTTACGTAGTGGGTTACCTACTGAAGCAAAAAACCTTTTGAATTCGTTTGCTACTAAATGTGGACACGTTATTGGGATATCGCCAGATTTTGAATGTACATTTTTATGATGACTATTGGTGCATTTGTTTTTAGTTACGTGCTTTATCACAGTCCACATACCATTGGTTTTATTTTGTGATTCATTCATTTTTTTTATGTAACTCCGATTTTTCGATCGTTTAACGCATTTTTTAAATATTTTAACATATGACTTATAGTGGTTTTGGATTATTTCATAACTTGACTGATTTACCAATATTTGCAATAATCTTTTGTTTTTGCAAGAAGTTTTTATACCATTTGTTAACCAAGCTGTTTTACTATGATTTACTCTGCTTTTCAATAATTTTATTGGCATACATTCGTTTAGAGTTTCAAGCAGTTTATCGTGAATTTGTTAAATTTTCATTTGCACTATTATTATTAAAATGAGGTATGTAATTATTCCAGTTTATTTTACATATTACTTGTTTAAATCGATTGATATTTGTTTTGTTAAAAATTCGTTTATAAAATTGCTTATTATATTTATTTTGTCCCGTTATTTCGAGCTTACTTATTAAACCATGATGATCTGACAGCCCGAGATCTTTAATGGTGACATCAATATTTTTCCTATTTGTAAATAAGAGATCTATATATGTTGAACTAGTAGAAGTAATCCTAGTGGGGCTATCCACTATCTGATGCAGACCATATTCCAACATTTTATTTATAAATATTTGGTAATTTTTAGAGTTTCGTAATTTGTCTATGTTAAAATCCCCAGTTATATGTTTATTATTTTTATATTTCAATTTTTGTAATAGTTTGTCTAGGAAATCAAAGAACGTATTAATCTCACGGTCCGCTCTATAAATTGTTATTATTATAATATTCAACTTTAATTCTAGGGCACAACACTCTACTATGCTATCCACGGACAAGTTTTTAATTTCATAAATTTCTGTGTAGGAAATATCTTCCTTCAACAATATTGCCAGTCCTCCTGCACTTCGTTGCCTTTTGTAATAAGCAGCAGCAAAAGAATAGTTACTGACACGTATGTAGTCCTTTTGATCCGGTTTTATCCAGGTTTCAGATATACAGATTGCGTCAAAGTTGTGGTCTTGTAGAGTTAGTTCAATAGTATCCATTTTATTAATTAAATTTTTATTGAATTGATATTCAATTATTTTTTATGAAATTACTCCACTAGTTTGTTATAATTATTCATACAAAGATCGAACACTCAGAAAAAACACTCAGAAAAATTCCTTCGATCCGGTCGGATTCGAACCGACGTCTTCTTGCATACCGTGCCGACGCTATACCAACTAAGCCACGGAACGAACCAACGGACCTCACGAATTTTTCTATGTGCTTGCGTCGTGTCTTTGTACTTGGTCTTTCAACGACTTTTTAGTCGTAGCGCCATGTATGAGAAATCTGTGACAGATTTATCACCCAGTTAGTACCTTTACAGCTACCAGTCCTGGCGAGAGATGTCACTATTCACTGTATTAAAAAAGTATCCATTTTGTTTTTGAGGCTTCACATGTTTTGGGTTAGTATGTTGAAATTCTCGAAAAAAGGTTTTTAGTACTTTAGGTTTGTTTGCTATCAACGGTCGGCTGCAGCACAGGTTGTTCCTTTGGCTTGTTACAAGCGCACGAGCTTTCCCGTGTGTTGCTTAGTACGCTGGTGCTGTACGACATTTGCTTTTTATTTCCATCTTCTGTACCTACATATTCTGTGTATTCTCTTCCGTTGATATATAATCTATTGTTTCGTAGAACCGCATGATTTCCATTTTTCCTCTCGACTCGAAGCACTTTGATTAGCTCTTTTCGTTTATTCATTTCATTTTTATCTAGTTATTCAGTGACTATACACTTGGAATTTCTGAAATATTGCCTATTTTGTAATATGTATCTAGTCATTTTTTTACTCAGTAGCTCTATTTCTAATGGCCTGTGCTCTCTGTTCCTTCCTATTCTTTTCAAGTCTTCTATGTAGCCTACTAGGTTAACATTTAATATGTTATGGAAAATTTGAATTACGCGATTATGTACGCAGTCCTCCGTTTCTTCATAATATTCTTCCAGGCCATGCAGTACAATCTTTTTACTATTATCGTTTATATCATTTTCAGTTTTAATGGTACCTGTATGTGCATTCTCGGTAACAGTAGTTTGGGAGGACCTATTTTGGAGTTCTTTCAGTTGCGTTTCGAGATGTGCTATTTTTCCATTAATATTTGTAATTTTGTTTTGTATTTCCTTGTGTTCAAAAGTTAATGTATCTGTTCGCTTACTAAATTCTGATTTGCATTTTGAGATAGCGTTTGTTATCTCTTGTTGGACAGTGCATTTTATTTCATGTATTATTGATTGTTTATTACTATCGAGTTTTTGAAATAAACGCTCACGTAATTGTTCATAATTCATGGTATTAGTCAGATGTCTCTCTGGGGAAGGTTTACACAGGTACACCGTATCGCCCGTTATACTAATATCTTTTTGTTTTTGATCGTCAACAGACGTATGAAAATTAATCACATTATGTTTGTCTTGAGCTGGTGATGCTTTTCTTCTAATAGTGATGTTGTCATCTTGTTTCTCAGTATAAGCTCGCACTGGAGTATTTGTATTATCTTGTATGGGGATTTTACACCTGCAGGCTTGACACTGCTCGTTACGTTTGTGGTCTGCTGTCATGGTATTGTAAAATCGTTTTTTTGAAACGTTTGCGCATATCAAATCATATTAGTCTTCGCAATATAAACATGTAAGGAATTGTCTGTCTGGAATAATAGATTTACATCTCGCACACTCCATCTTGCGGTAATATTTTGAACTTTTGATGACTTTCGAATCATTATTTTGGATGTCACAGCTACTCCTCACTAGATGGCGTTACGTATAAACTGTGGGAGCTGAATGGCGCCTAGGGTACAAAGTCCATATATAGGTTTTAAGCGACGGGTTGTAATCCGTTATGTAAGTTTGAAAATAACGCACTGTTAACTTAAAAAAAGGCATATCTCAGAGATAGCGCCTTTCAGCTTAGCAGGGCAGAATAGTGGTTGTAATAAATGTGTTGGTACTGAATGGTGCTACTGTATTGCTTGTCTTGATTATTTACCTCACCTATTCTCACTTCATCCATTGCTTGGTATACCTACTACCGTCGAACAAACAGTGCTTATGATCAAAGACTTTCACACATTTCCAGACAAAGCTGATGAAAAATCGACCTATTTAATGTACTTAAATTAATTTTGTAAGTAAAATATCACTCAAACAAAACTATTGAATATAAGTTGTATTAAAACCATTTTTAGGTTGTTACATTGTGAATTTTGGTAGGATTCGTCAATTTTCTTCCTCGCGACCTGCACTTGTTTCACATTTTATTACATTTTCGTAAACGTAACGTTACATTTTCCGCGAATTCCGCCACTACCCGCGAGTGTTTTTAATTTATTTTAAACATAGTAAAAACATATTTTCATATGATTCTAGTATTAATCGATAGGTATTTAAATGCTCGTCACCTTTAAATATATTTTGTTTCTTAATATAATGAATATATAAAGTGGTTAAGAGTTAAAACGTAAAATACTATGAAAGTTTCTCAGAAGTATTCAGTGTACTCGGAAAACGTCGCCATCTGTTCAAATTCTGAATTTGTACAATTCGTGATTTATTAGCGGTTAGTACAAAATTGTGTTTGGCATGTCACCATTAAGCATGTTAAGATTGTGTTACTTTAGTACCTACCTATTATGATTACGTATTGTAGTTACGTTCTTCTTTACAACAAATATAATAATTTTATGGTATATTTTAATTTATCTAAATTAATTTATTTAATTTAATTTATTACACATACACAAACAGATATATATATACACAGCAAATACACAACACACACATACTTTAATCCCCAGAGGGCGCCCCTTAGCAATACTTAAAATTTGTTTGCGGAGCGCCTAAACATCACAGTCTTACCACAAAAACGTTTAAGCAGTTGTTCACCAGATGTTTAGAAAAAGTTGTACCATAAATTCGCGCCTAACCATTGTTTTGGGATGGACAGCGGTTGGACATTGTTTAAATTTAAACCACTGCCAGATGTTAGTTTAACGCGTGTTTTAGCCATTGCTACAGATCACCAATACTCAAGGGTCATTGCAAGCTACCGTTTACTGTTGTGTTTTATTTCTCTTTTCGTTTATTTGTGGTGATTATTATGGATGTCTTCAATTTTATTGATTCTATTGACATGGGCGACGTGGATTATATGGATATGTTTCGAGACAGAATACATCGTGAGCGAATTAATCCATTTGAGTATTACGATGAAAAGAAATTTCGGAAAAGGTTCAATCTTCGGACCATAACATAGTGATTGTAAAGAAAGAAAGAAAGTGAACATGAAAGAAAGTTTCGATTTTGTAGAATATAGACGTCCACGAATGCAGAGTTGACAGGTGCCTTCTACATTAATAGGAAATATTGCAAGAAGAAATTTCATACAATAACATTTTTGATATAACAAATTTATTAATAAAATTTGGACAAAATTATGCCATTTTTTCATCATTCAACAATAATATTTCAAATTCCTTTTTCTCCAACTTTTTTTTCTTTATTTCTTTTTCGATCATCAATACTTCAGTTAGTAGCTTGTGTCTTACATCCTAGTGACACAATTCTTTAGTTTGGTATTTTATTTTCAATTTGTACTCCTTCTCCCATAATTTCGGTGTTTTGGTTCTTTAACTTCATTGTTTGTTTGTAAAATAGTACTTTTTGGGTTAATCTGAAATAAATAGGCAGAACTTTTTTAAGTATAGTAAATTATGTGCAAACATAAAATAAGATATTTACGAATTACTCTCTCAACTTTGCATTTTTTACTTCCTCCTTTCTATGGCATGCTTTGTTTTTGTGCTATATTGTTAATAAGACGTTTGGGTAGTAGTTTACGTGCCATTCCGGAATATTTACGAATTATTATTTTAAATGCCGAAATAAAAATCTGTAGCTAAAAAATAGTACAACTGCATTACCTCCTCATCATTTATTTAGTAACAAATACTTATTCAACAAATGCTGGTTTATCTATTTGTTCAACCGAGTCCTAATTGAACAAAAGAGAACCGAGAGCTAATTACAACTTACTAGAATCCGTAGCAATATTTAACTATTTATGATGTCGTCTTAGAGTGCATTGATATGCAATTTCTATGTATTTTATCAGGGCGAAAATTTCCAAAAGGGAACTTACTTTCATAATTTCGTGGTATTTAATTCCCATGTGTAGGATGACACTACAAAATTTTTCGTCTTGAATCGAGTTATCACCACACTCGCGTTTTTATCCAGTTTTGATACTATTTACCGATTTAAATACGAAACGCACGAGAAAAGGCGAAAGTTTTTTAAAAGAAACCAACGATCACTAACACTACACGCACTATCAGTCCTCTTTTAGGTTCAGGTAAAAACTACGTTCCGTTACGCTTTACCCATTAACAAAACAGGCTATAAGGTAAAATAAAAAAAATACATTTTAACAAATTCTTGCATTGTATTGTACAACTTGCAAATTATTTTATATTATTTTATGACAAAACATTGCTAGTTATTTTAAAATTATTAATAAACCACTGTTGGATCTGCGTAAAATAGAAAAGATGGGGACAAACGGCGAATGATTGAATGAATGAATTCTAGTGCTGCCATAGATGAATATTATTTCTGTGTTTATACTTTGTCTACAAAGACTGGCGTTAAACATGGTTTTGTGGTACGACACGTTAAACACTGTTTTAAACAATGTTTAAAGACTTAGTCACTGACTAAGTAAACGCATGTTAAAACGGTGATTATTAAATCTTTTGTAGTAAGACTGCAAATGGCTGGTTGCAACTTTAGTAGCGCGATTTCTTGTAAACAGCTGACGCGTGCCGGTTTTTATTACGAAATTAAAATATAATTATTAAGTGTTACTTTAGAACTTACATATGTAATTGTACGCATAATTCATAAACTTTCGATTAACGCAAAAATCTAAGTGATGGTGTATGTGGGTGCGATGTGAAATAAAAATGTGACGTCGTTGATACACTAGTGATAAAGGGAGTTAAGTCATTTTGAAAGCTGATTTTCAGGTATTTAAATCTATTCATATTGTGTTAGTGTCTGATAGGTAGGTTAGATAGCTTGTTACTACTGTTGTTAATATTTCTAGTAAAAAGGTACGAAATCACGAAATATTAATTATCATACATACAAGGGAATGATCACGTCTTTGTGAAATGTCAAAATGATGTAATATTTTTCCATCGTATTTTTGTGTTATTTTTCGAGGAATAGTCATAAGTTTACTCTGAATATAAATGTTTATAAACTATACTTTAAGGAGTAATTTCATGGTAAACGTTAGAACCACTCAAACGGAATATTACCATATTTATCCAAGTACACCAAAAATTTCATTTGTGCTTTTTAAAAGCAGGATTTGCGGTGTATTACTGCATTTTATTTGAGATGTTTTAATTGCTAGTACGGAGGGTATTTATTTAGCAATGCAGAATAATATTTTTTATTTATAAAAACTTGTTTTTAAACTGAATACTTTCCTCTAATTTGCGAAACCAGATAGTCGCCATTTTGCGGTTGGTTTAAATTGCACATTTGCATCCTTTACTCGTACGGCCCGATTAGATGGGGATAGCGTGTCGCGTGCGCGCCTCATTTGTGTTGTGAACGTGTTATGAACGGCATTTACACGTATATACAGTATTCGTCACGTATGGGAATATTAATAATAATTACACGTACTTCGTGCTCTGTAGTATGGTTGTATTGATTGGTTTTGAACAGATTGTGTCTGATAAAACTGAATATTTAAAACTTCTTTTTCAAGATATGTATTGTGGAAGGAAAAAGCTTTGAAGGAAATTCTTGGTTTCCACATGTCGCGACAGGTATACTAATAAAGTATTTTGTATTTTGTATTTCAAATACACCTCAAGAAAGTATTTGGTATTTTGTATTTTAAATACATTTAAGGAAGTATTTTGTAATTTGTATTTCAATTAAGATGTAGCATGTATTTTCCTCAGCCCTGGTTTTTATCATTTCACTTTCAAGTTATTAACTTTTATCGAATGTAATTTAAAGATCGTTATTGTTTACTATTTATTAATTTGTATGAAGCACGGAGCTGTTGTTTACATGCACAGCGCCCTCTCGCGGAGTTCGTACTGATGAATCAGAATTAGAAGTATGTAATATAAAGTGTACTCTTTTTCCTGTGAAGACCATTTCATTTCAAATTGGTCGCTTCTGCAGTCACGATTTTTCCTTCCGGTACAATTAAATGATCCTTACAAAAACCTGAGTCGTTCAAAATTTAAAAAAATGAACTCACGCTTTACCAAAAGATTTACTATGCCAAAATTGTTCTTACTAAAAAAAAATATAATAACGCACACATTCACGACATAACACCGCACTAGGCAAACCCTGTGTCGCGGGTGCCATGGACACACACATAGACAACCACAAATTACATCAAAACTCGCGGGAGAAATAAATGTAGGCCATACAAATATTTCTGCCGGCCCGGGAATCGAACCTGGGACCTCTGCGTGGCAGTCCGGCATGGTAACCGTTCGGCCACAGAGGCAGTTAATGGTTCCTAAGAAGTTTCCTTGTAGGTATCTCCTATGGTTTATTTGTATAAATTATATTGTTTAAAAAATATATTAAATTTAAAACAAAAAATTTAGTGAAGAATCTACTAGTACACACATCAAAAAAAGTTTGCGATCAATAGCATAAGCTCCTATAATTCTTTAAATTTAACTTTATCAAGAAAAATCTATGTTGTATGCTTTCTTTAAATAGGAATAGCCTGTTTGAAATTAAAATATAAAACTATTTTTTATTATTTATTTTAAAAAATTGAGCCATTAATCATAATGTAATAGTGATAGAAATTTCATAGAAAGAAAAAGACTGTTTAATTAAACTTAAACAACAATTTATTATTAAAAGGTGTGAATTCAATATAAAATAACTCCTCCCCTGGCTCGAATACATGCGAAGATCCTCCTGGGCATGCTGAGGATCAAGTTATCCAGCATTTCCTGGGGTAACCTATCCCATTCTTCAATAGCGGCTTCCCTGAGCTCTGGAACTGTCTGGGGACGTGGCTCACGGTTCCATACTGCTCGTTTAAGAGCATCCCACGCGTGCTCTATTGGGTTTAAGTCGGGCGAGCCGGCAGGCCAGTCTAATCGTGTGATATCGTATTCTTGAAGAGCAGCATTGACTCGTTGAGCTCGATGTGCGGGCGCATTATCATCGACCAGTACAAATTGGTGCCCATGGTTTACTCGGAATGGTCTGACGATATCATCAATAGCAACTGCTTTGTACTTGTCTGCTGTCATGAAGCCCCGATACGGGATCAAAGGCGTTCTAGCTCCAATCATAATGCCACCCCAAAAGGACACCGATTTTCCGCCTTGCTGAACTGTTCCAGTGGCAGTTCTTTGTCTTTCACGGTCGCCTGGTCTTCTCCAGACACGGACACGTCGGTTATCTGGATGAGTACTGATTCGGGATTCGTCAACGAAGAGACAGTTTTGCCAAACGTTTTCGTCCTCACCTTCTTCATTTTGCCGAAGTCTAGCCCACTGCAATCTTCGTTGTTGACGTTGCCGGGAATTGAGCGGAGCTCGCCAAGACCTCCGTGTTCGTAATCCAGCCTGGTGCAAGCAATTGCGAACGGTCTGCGTGCTAACTTCAAGCCCAGAGGCGGCCCTGACTTCTGCTTTTATTTTAGTGGCGTTGATTGTTGGATCACGGGCTGCCAGCAATCTAATATAGCGCTTTTGGGCAGCTGTCAAAACAGTTGGGCGACCGCTGCGGGGTCGGTCAGCTAAATTCCCCATTCCGTGATACCTCTGCAACGTAGCCACGACACAGGATTGGGATATAGCAAGTCTGCGTGCTATTACTCTCGTGGTGTATCCTTCTTCCCTCAAAGTTACTATTCTAGCTCGTAAAACCTCTGATAATCCTCTTGGCATTTTTTCAATCACAACTTTCCGCGAAAAATATCTTGAATCGCTTATAATTGACTAAATCAGATTTCTGAATGAGCGTAAGCTAGGACTGAAAGCCTTTTTATATGAAAAAACAATTGAACGGGGTCATTGTTTTATGTTCTAATTTATTTTTAAATAAAGAATCTAAAAAGAAGAAAAAAACATAATATAATCTACAGTAACAAAAAAGATTTCAGTTTTTCGAAGTGATCGCAAACTTTTTTTGTGTACCTACAAAATTGTATACGTTTTCACCAACATTAAGTACCGAAACTGGTATTTCTGGTGATGTTTTAAACATTTTTATCTACGTAAATAATCGAAACAATCACTTCCGATGATGAAAAAATGATGCAAAAAAATGTTGCAATGTGAATAACCGAAACAAACAGTTTCGATTAAAACATTAAAAGGGTTTTCATAGTAAAGTATTGAAACTACGACTTGCGATATAACTTATTGGCAGAACTCCATTGTATAAAATAGAAACTTCGGGCTTCGATGGTTTACTCGGTTAATACGTAAAAAAGAGAATTCAAACATTATTACATGAAAATACAAACTCTCACAAATCTAGTGCGTATAGCTTTGTCTTACTTAATACACGCGTAATATAAATACCCATACTGGGTTTTCATTTTAATTATAATCAAATTAAATCTACAAAACTTACCTGGAACAGTGTTTTGTGCTTGGATTTGGTTGGAATTACTTTCATTTTTGACAAAATTATATATGTTGGATGATCTTGTATGTCCTTTATGCATCTTGAGATAGTAGTTACACCTATTTACTTTAAATATGTAACGCATAATCATTATTTTAGCGCATTCACAACAAATAAATGCCGAGTCACTGTCGCGCGGACGCACGGCACGGCGCGGGCTGCGTAAATAATCGATAGTCCTAGTTGCATCCGCGTCACTCACGCGCGCTTTCAGTTCCCGCGTAAACGAAATACGCGAGTTTAGAAGGGAGCAGCGGCGGACATTTGATACTTTACGTGTTGCTAAAATGAACTAATAAAAATTTTTGTTTTATTGTTTTCTCAATCGAAAGATAAAACTATTAAATGCAGGTTAGGCTAGTAAAAAAAGTGTATTTTTTAAGTTTCGGTTGTTTACGTAGGGACAGTCGATATATAAAGTACCTACTTTTTGGATACAGCGGTTTTCTTGTAAAATTTCAAGTATGTGTGTTTTTTCCTATCGTGAAAATTTTTAAGAATCGTGTTTTCACACCGTGTAGCAGTGAGCAT
Organism: Hyposmocoma kahamanoa; assembly: GCF_003589595.1. Classification (NCBI taxonomy): domain Eukaryota; kingdom Metazoa; phylum Arthropoda; class Insecta; order Lepidoptera; family Cosmopterigidae; genus Hyposmocoma; species Hyposmocoma kahamanoa. The sequence continues at coordinate 24,133 of NW_020655829.1, read as the reverse complement.
TGTGTACAAGTATAATATCATTATATTGTATAATATCAGCGCATATCCTCGATTTTACTACATATTTTTTCCAAAGTGGTTGATTCCACACTTTCACTGTTATGCGGATTCAACGAAAGCCGTTTGAAGTAGTGTACACTCCTAAACTCGCGATGTTTGTCTTATACAAACTCGTATAAGACAAACGTCGTTTTTAGTCCTAAGGGTAGAAGTGTCACTTTTTAGGATCTGGCATATTACAAATAGCCACTTAAAATGAGGATCTCGGCATGATAAAGTACTACATAATTTTTTTCTGCTCCCGTGTTTTGTACGCGATACGATATGAATTTTTTTATAAAAAGGAAGAAGGAAATGACGATGGCGTGAATCCAGTCGTTTATTTGATTGAATATACATATTTTATTTTCTCATAGTCCAAGTATTAAGTAATGCGGAATAAATATTATCTCGTATAGGTGTTGTTATAAATATATTTCAAAGACTCATTGAATAGGTACTATTCCTGCTGCTAAGCAGAAGTTGCAAGTGTTACTGTCCGAGTGTCCGGTACACAGGAAGGACAAGGTTGCTGGTGAAATTATAGGCACTGACTTGATAATTGTGATAAAGAGACACTATCTTGGTGTGTAGCATATTATCTATAGTACTTATGTAAATGAAGGCCTATACTCTAGAATTAATTAATATTATAGTAAATTAAGTTAATTTAAGTGTGGAGCTTATTAGCTCATCGCTAGGTGGTTAAACCATTAAGTTTTTTACCTAGCGATAAAAAATTGTCGTTTTTTGTAATGTTTGAAATTGAATAAATAAATAAAAACTGGTAATCTCAGGGTGCCCTTCGGTTCTTTGCGATTTGTAGCACTGAGTGGCACTGCAACTGTTATAGACAGGCGTGTCGCTTACCACCAGGCCCATGACGTACCAGTCCCGTCACTTGATATCATAAACAAAAAAAGAGTGAAAAAGTTCGCATATTCTTGGTTTTCCTAAGTAAAGTTCGTCATAATTTAAATGTGATTAAGTTAATTTCCATACCAAATGAAGATGGCTTGTTTTAGTTTAAGTGAGTAGGTGGCTACTGAGCCAATTTAGATCTCACGTGTCGACAGTCAATAGAACCGGGACCGGGTCGATAGAACTCGTGCCAATTCACCACAAACAAAGCGAACGGCGTCTGTTGCTATTGCCGGTCTTAATGGGGGGTCAATTTGGGTTGTCAAAGTGCGACCAAAATTCAACTAAACGGGCGATTGTCATTTTGTGGCCGAAGCGATTGTGCGATTCAAATTAAACAGTTCTCAATTTGTGTAAGTTTTATTATTTTTCTAATTGGTACTTTAATAATTTATCTTAAGAGATAAGAAATGAGATCAATCTTACGTAATTAGGAACAACAATATGTTTTTGAGGGCCACCGAAAATATTGTCTTGACCACTAAAAAGAACAAAGTTTCAAAACAAACCAACGGGAACAACTTTTAACGATATATTAATTATAAAGCAACTTTGTAATAAACTTATCATATAAATCAACTAGTTTATTAAGAAAAATATTATTTTTTTATGTAAAGAAGAGCTTTTATTTTGAGGATCACCAAAAATACATTTTCGGTGGTCAATTTCTTAACTAAACATTTTCAGATCATCGTCAGAATCATAAACTTGAGCCAATTTTGCCCAGGGAACATTTTCCTCAAAAGAATCAGAAGGAGAATAGATATCTTCGTACCTCCATATTTTTTTATGTTTTCCTTGGGATGCCACATCTAAAACATCTTCAACATTCGATTCGTAGTGAGCAGATTTTATAGAAATGTGTCCTATTTCATAAAGAGCACACAACGTTGGCTGGACAAGCTACACAACTCAACTCCTGGCGTGTAGGATTCGAGGTTCACTTCTATGCCATGCAATTTGGTGGACTCGTAACGTGCCTTTGAATGGTTGAACTTCAGCATTTTTTATCATATTCTCTATGTCTGGTAAATAAGTATCATCTATTGGAATGACAGTAGTAGCTTTTACATTTTCTTCTAAACAGCTAACTAAGTAAATTTTCAATATTGGATATGTCACGACATGGTCACGACCTGATCCGATTCAAATTCAAATTCAAATTCAAAATAATCTTTATTTCATAGGTAAGCATTATTACACTTGAAATCGTCACAATGGTTAAACTCTACCGCTCATTCGTAAGGCAGATTCCCCTGAGAAGAATGAGCAAGAAACTCTAGGGGTTGCTCTTTGTAAATAACATTTACAATATTTTTTTATTTGAAACATCAGATTGAGACTACCTCCATGAGCTAAACGGGTTACTACCACGGATTTTTGTCATCCAAGTACGCAGAAGTTGTATAATAACCTTTAGTATAAAGTTTTTGTTTCACTATAGTTTTAAACCTCGTGAAAGGCAAATTTTGTATATCAACCGGAATCTTGTTATAGAAGCGTATACATTGACCCTTAAATGATTGTTTGACTTTGTGAAGACGACTATCAAGAAAAGCTAGTTTAAGCGATGAGGGATACCTAGCTACTTGTAAAGTAGTAGGGACCCCTCACCGCGCGTCTCCCGTAACTCGTTCGGCGCCCGTACAGCTAAAAGATTCATGAACAAAACATGTTACGACTCGTAGTTTTGTTAATAAATTAGTAAATTACACTTCAAAGCACAATAAAAACATCCATGTTAATATTTCCTTCTTGATCACAAGTTCACAACATCTTATTACTAGTGTCAAATATGGCGGATTTTGCGCTCGTCTTTTATTTTTATTTTTTTAGAGTCAATTGAATTACTTCTAATAAAATATGATAATGGAATGATATTTAAAACAGTGATACGTTATTTTAATTGTATATTTTTATTTAACTTAAAAATCATAAACTTTTTAACATGTTAATTCACATAGCAATATTCGAAATAGTAACTGCGTAAGAACAAGAGTTGTTTAATGTTGAAGGCAAAGAATTTTTATTTTACGAAAATAGATAATCTTGTTTAATATATTTGAAGTAATGTACTTTAAATATGTATTAAATATCTTATTAATTTGTTTTCACACTACACACACTTATACCTGTATGTACATATACATATATTGCAAAGATTATGTAAGTATTTATTCGATATAAGAGTACACACTGCAATAACACTATACACACTCATGATTAAGTATTTACGTAGTTTATTTTATTTTATTATCTGTTCCGGGACGCATACGTCCGTCACTCTCACTCACTCGACTAGGGCCCATTGAAAACCAGCGTCACAACCTAGCCTTGGTTGTGACTTTAGCTGAATGGGATGGGAGTATAGTATTATCTAACTTGTTGTTGAAACGTTTTTACGCTGTTCTTTGTGTTATTTCTGTTTTAGTTATATTATGTATAGTCTTTGTTTTTGTGTTTTTTTTTATAATGTGGCGTTACAATAAATGGTGTATATTTCTATTTCTATTTCTATTCGATCTTATTTAGGTACATTATTACATGTCACTTCACACCGAAATATGAAATGATTATGTGAATTAAAACACTTGAAGGTATCATCATGTGAGTTAAAATATGACTTGATCAGCCAGTTTTCATGAACAAGATTAACTTTAATACGGACTTTGGGCTAAGATATCCTTGTGCTGTTTTAGATTAATTGAAGTTGGCACAAAGACTCCAACGGAGTTATTTGCGACATTTTGTTGGGGTTACCTGTAATGAAAGTTCCCCTTGTAGGTACCGTTCAGATTTCTCTAACCTACCTTTAATACAATATATTTCTGATACCGTTCAATATTTAGTCAAACTAACATTTATAAGGTTTGTTTGATTTTTTATTATTTTTATTATTCCAGTTACTGTTTGGTAAACCTAACTAATCTCTTGTGTTGTGCTACCTCAACAGTTGTTGGACCTTAATATTTGTTAGACAACAGTAGCCTTTTTTTGTTTATTTATTTTAATATACATATATTACTATGTAAATATAATGTATGGTTTCATATATTCTTCGGGATAACCCTGCGCACGTGGCGATCTACTTTAATACGTGCCACACTTTTATTTAAACATGTAATTTACAGTCTATCTAGACGTAGTACGTTACCAACTGTTCACCGATACACTCCATCAAGGAAAGATTTGCCACCATACCACCTTTATTTTATGCCAATATACTTTTACCATTTCCTTTTCAAATCTTTCTCTGCGTACTACCACTACAATCCATATGTAAAATAAAGTGGCTACACTATATATACATTACATAGTGAAATTAATGAAAAACTTATAATTATTTCGAATTACCTTAACTGCATAACACCAAAAAATATGACACTATTCATCTCAAATCGCTTACTGCGATAAACTGTCAACAACAACTAGCCAGGTAATAATTATTGGCAGTTTTCATTTACCGATTGGCAATCTCAGGTGTGTCATTTCTATTTGTCGATAAGAACAAACATTGAGATAACATATTTGTTTGCACCTAAGTACAAGTTTATATTATGCAGGTGACTATACTTTCAGAGGTGCCCTTATGAAAACTTGGGATTATTCAGACTCCTCATGTTAGAGCTTACGAAATATTTATTTATACTTCACATATTTAGCTATAGTGTTATTTTATACATTTATTTTATTATATATTTTACATGTATTAGTGTATCATCATTTCTTTTATATTACGTATTCGTGTGTACATTTGAGATAATAAATTTATTCTTTATGTAGCATTCAATTTCATGATTTGTTAGATTTTATTGCCGACTCAGGAGCCAACTTTCCTTTCAATTATTCAAAGGTTAGCTGGAAGAAATCCCTTTATGGGATAGGCTCGCCTTTGTGCAGTAACGTTCTATTTCTTTGTTAAACATTTGTAATTTGTTTGTGTTGTACAATAAAGTGTTTACATACATACATACATACATACATAGGTGCACGGCGTGCCTCCTACAGGTAGGTACTGATCAAAGAGAAAATAACCGGGATTTTGTTTTGCTACATGAAAGTGGAGTAAGCGTATACGTTTGTAATCTGCTTCCAAGTTATTTGAACGCATACTGTGTAATCATAATCATACAATATGAAAATGTACTTAATTGCACGCAATAGGTTTTTGTAAAACAACACTAAGTAATGGTTTATATTGACTAAGATTACTGCAATAAATATAACTGTCTAAATACCATATTGTCATAAGTACATACAATTTTATTTGCGACCTGGCACATATTTTTATATAAATTTTATACTCATGTTAATTGCAACAATATATTACGTATGTTATGTACATGTACATGTATGTACGTAAGCACTTCATACTTAGATGTATGCAGTCGCTTATCGAATGATGACGAACTCTGTTGTATACTCTTGTAACATGTAGTTTTTATAATAAATATTATAATGAAGTGAGTGTTCTGTTAGTACAAACCACATACATCGGATAGAACCACATAGGATCGAACGCCGAATTTCATAAACAGGTTTAATCACTGCCTATGAGTAAGTCAAAGACATTTCGGTCCTTCTTGCTTTTGCATATCGATAGCCTAAGTTGACACCAGTTGTAATTTCCACTTTACGTGGCACTCATACAGTTTTCACTCCTTCATATTTGTTGTTCTAATTACCTAATATATACAGGCGCTATTTGTTGTTGTGTAGGCGGATTTACCAATATTGTGTTTGTTGGAAACATTTTTACTTCTAGATGATGTAGGTTGTACTTTATTATTTCCAACACCACGACTTAATGATAATCATATTACAGATTTAGAAAGGACAGAATACCCACTCTTTAGGTGAAGTTAGTTAGGTATGTAATTAGTATTTTAGTATAGTGAGAACAATATTTACTTAAAATAACCCAAATGTGAGCTGCTGCTTACACAAAAATGCGATTTGCAGACCATGTCCACCCTTCTTTTCCAATAAAGAATAAAGGTTTGCTTTGCTGCACTAATAATGTAAAGTTACTCATCATAAACGTATGTTCGATTTTAAATTATTATTATTTTTTAATATATTTTCAAGATCTATTTTGCTTAAACTTTCTTTTGCTTAAAGCAACAAATCTACTCTGATTATCAATTTTCGTGTACCGTTACTCACACATTATGTGTAGTCGTAGGTAAGCAAGGTAATTTGTAGTTCTTAAAATGATTTAATTTACAATGCAAGTCAGCAATTTCAGTAAAGGCAGTACCGACTACACAACAGCTAGAATATTTATTTTGGTAAGTATTAGTAGGCACTTGTATTTTTACTTTATATATTTTGTGTTATAGTGTTATAGTGTGTGTGTGTGTGTTACTAGTTTCGCCAACGGTGTCAGTTCGTTTCTATCATTTCTCGAGCTAATAGAATATGTCAAGGTTGTAGTACACGGTGATATACGGATAATATGTTTGTGTATATGTTGTCTAAATAGACTTAAATCACTTGAAATCATAACACATACTTCCAATATGCAGATATTACATTCATATGCTTTAATGAAATGGATTCTAATCATTTGAAATCGTAGTACATATCTCCATTTCTTTTTTCTTTTGAAACAAATTTTAACCAAAGCTTATAACGCGACTACACCGTGAAATATTTATTTATTTATTTAATAAGGTACATCCACAGAATACATATTACACTTTCTTAAAACCTTAAATACTTATTTTAATTTCTAATACATATTCCATTAAGGAGTACACAACATTCGCAAATTATATGTCACATTATATTTAAAAACAATATCAAATTGAAATAATTAGAATAAGAATCATGATCAATATTCATTTAAAAATTAGGGATATATAATAAGGTTTTATACAATAATTTAACACATAATACTACATAACGATACACAATACTGCGACACAATGTATCATTAATTATTTATTGCTACTTAATGAAGCGACTGCAATACACTACGTCTAAACAAGGGCAAGGAGTCACTGAAAATGTCAACATTTGGAAATCTACTACAAAGCTCCCCATATGCGGTACTGATTCTATTCACAGGAGAATGAGTACCTAAATTAGTTCGGCTACACGATGTTTTAAAAAGGTTAGACAAAGGCTTGCGAGGAATATTATAAGGAACTGAGATATTTACTCGTCTTAAAATTTGCGCGGAGTCAGTAGAAGCATTTACAATTTTATAGAGAAATACAAGATCATGCAATTTACGTCTTTCCCTTAAGCTAATTAAATTAAAATGAGCCAATCGCTGGTTGTAAGGACATCTACACGAAATTCCCGGAGACATGAAGGCCAGATACCTAGTGAAGGCTCTCTGAATTCCTTCAAGCCTCTGAGAGTGAACGGTATATACCGGATTCCAAACCACACTCGCATATTCCAAGATACTACGAACCAAACAGTCATACAATAGTAGCTTGGTTCGCGGAAATCTAAAATCTCTAGCATTCCTTTTTATAAAACCCAACATCCTTGCTGCTTTACGGGCAATACTGTCAACATGTATATCAAATTTCAATCTGCTGTCAATGACAACTCCAAGATCCTGTATTTGTGTGACTCTTTGCAACATAGTACCATCAATATGATAACTAGTGGCAACAGAAACTCTTTTCCTAGTAAATTTTATGTGCTGACATTTGGTTGCATTAAGCACCATGCAATTAGCGTCACACCAGCGTTTAATTCTGCTTAAATCGTTTTGCATCAACTCAGCGTCTTCTAGAGTATCTACTGTTTTGTAAAGTTTTAAATCATCGGCATACAAGGAGAATCTCGAATGTCGTATTTCTTGAGTAATATCATTTACAAACACAGTAAAAAAAGAATCGGTCCCAGGATTGATCCCTGAGGAACCCCTGACTTTGCACAGTAATAATTTGATACATGTCCCCTAATATTAACTACTTGTTGTCTATCCGTTAAATAAGAGCCAAACCATTGTAACAGATTGCCATGTATACCTATGTGTTGCAACTTCAATACCAATAATTTGTGACTGACTTTGTCAAAGGCACAACTAAAGTCCGTATACACGGCATCCACTTCGAGACCTCCATCAACCTCAGTCATCACATCATTCACAAACTCAACTAAGTTCGTAAGAGTTGAACGACCAGTCCTGAAACCATGCTGATGTACAGAAATATAGGGATTTACAAAGTTTGTCACTATAGGACGTAACAACTGTTCAAAAAGCTTTGCGAGGCAAGACAGAATAGAAATGGGTCGATAATTTTTTACATCACTAATATCTCCTTTTTTGTGAACAGGAACTATCCTAGCCTTTTTCCACTCTTGGGGAAATCTACCATCCTGAAGAGACCTATTATAAATCAGCATTAAAGGTAGAGCCAAAACAGGTGCACACAATTTAAAAAATACAGGTGGTATTCCATCAGGGCCGGCAGCCTTTGAACCATCCAATGATTTTAAGCCTTTCTCAACTACCTTGTCAGAGATATGTACTCTTGACAAGTTACCAAATGATAACTCTGAATATTGTAGTTTAGAAGAAGATTCTGCCACCGTTGCGATAGGCTGTATATCCGTGTAAGTTGCTGAAAAGTGATTTGCAAACAATTGTGTAATGGATGGTCCTGAATCCGCCGACGCACTATCTAGGTGCATCACCGACGGAATGGAAGTTCCATTACCGCGCTTCTCAGAAACATACCGCCAAAAATCTTTAGGTTGTTTCTGGATCTTCGTTTCAATGTGACTTTTGTACTGGGCAAGACACAGTTTATTCAAATTGTGGCAACGGCCTCTCATAATTTTATACTCTAATCGGTCTCTTGGATTATTATACTTGGCATGTCGTTTTCTCAACTTTTTCTTTTCCGCAAGTATTTTTTTAAGGTTTTTAGTATACCAGGGAGGATCAGATCGAGATTCATTAACTTTTTTCTTAGGGACATGTGCATCTATGGTAGTGTGTAACTCAGCATAGAGAGCCGAGGTCATATCATCAACATTATCGCATTGATTAAATTTTTCCTGCCAGTCGATTCCATTCAAGAGCCGGTGTATGTTCTCATAGTTTGCCTTGCCGAAATTATAACACTCACTCAATCCAGATGGCACAAAATCTACAGATGAAAAACTAGTAAATATGTCTAAGCTCGGATGTAAGGGATCTAATCTGCTCAACAAATCTGGAGACTGTGCCACCGTAATCCCAGACACATTGGTTAGAACCAGATCAAGAATTTTACCATCAGAATTTCGAACACCATTCATCTGACTCAAGCCACTCGAAAACATGAAATCAACGAAAGTATAACCAATAGTACCACTATGAATAACAGGCAAAAACTGCAAACCATCTCCATCTGGTTCCCAACCAATGGAACTCAAGTTGAAATCACCGCATATAATAACATTCTCTATTTGCATTAAAACGTGACTCACACGGTCAAGAAAACCAGACATGGCCTGCAACTTAACTCCCATGTTAGATGTAGGCGGTAGGTAAACAACGCACAAAGCAAGCCTCACAAGTCTACCCTTCATATCTACGTCGATCGTGACCCATAGATCCTCTCCAGAACTTTCCCAGTTCTCTACTCGCCCAGACTTAACATCTCTAGAGACAGCGATCAGAACTCCTCCCCCATCTTGTTTCGAGGTAGCAGTAATAACTCTGTCTTTACGGTACACTACATAACGAGAGTCCATTATTTCAGAACTACGTATATTACAATTTAACCAAGTTTCCGTTAAGGCTATCACTTTAAAATTTGATTGAATAATATTATTATACACATCATTTGTTTTGGTTCTCAGTCCACGCACATTCTGGTAGTAAATATCTAACAAAGCCATTGAGTACAGAAACATCACCACAGCATTGACATAATATGAAGCTAAAAAAAAAAAAAAAGGAAATTTAATTTACGTAATTAATTTGAGACTTTCGTTGTTGCGTATCTGAATAGCTGGGGACTTTTCATCTTTACGTACAAAGATTCTGCCATTACGAACCCAAATGAATTTATAAACATGCTCTTTAGCCTTAATGCGCGCCGCAGCATGAATTGCCTTATTGGTTGGTGTTAGATGTTCAGCCACAAAGATGGGCACACGACCACCAGCTATACCAAGATGTTTAGAACTAAGTTTATCTTCTGAATTTTTCCTATTAAAAACAGCCACTGCAGCAAGGAGAGTATCGCGTAAACGAGGACTTCTAAGCTTTGCTACTACAGCACGAGGGCGATTATTATCATTGGAAATTTTAGCAACTCGAGTGACATGCATTATATCACTGTCTTCTAGTGGATTACCAACAGTATTCGCCAATTGTTTTAAAACGTTACACATATTCTCTGACCTATGTTCGGGGATGCCGTTGATTTCAATATTATTGTCCCGCTGATGTTGTTCCGCCATAGCAAGCCTTCGAGAAAGATCTGCAATAATTGAAGACGTCCTGGCACTCTCGGCTTCCAATTTAGTTATGATTGCAGACTTTTGCTCCATAAGTACTTTCATGTCTTCATAATCTTTACTCACAAAACTTATTGAGTCCTGGAGTGTCGACAAATCCTTTTGAATTGAAGTAAGCTTATCCTTAACTGCACGGTCAATTGCAATGTTGAGGATATCAGTAACTTCTTGCTTTATAATTGATCGAAGTCTTTCCTCCGAAACACAGCCACAGGTTTTTTGTGACAATTCGGCAGGTGGGGACAGCGGAGAAGAAGCTGTTCTTATGTGCCGAGAGCGTGAAGTGTTTACGTAACTTATTTCGGGGCTCTCTTTTTTCGACTGACCACCACGTTGCATAGAACGAACCGGAGTATCCTGGTTGTCAAGCTTCGGCTTTTTGCTCACACATTCAATGCACTCCCATGCACCCCTCTCGTCCTTAGTCATGCGACTGTATTGCATAAGAGATAAGCCGGCACATAATATATCATATGTTAGAGAACAGGTACAACATTTCATTTGCTCTTTTTCGGTTATTTTATTTCGACATCCACCACATGTAACACTCACAAGATTCTTTGGGCTCATATTGGAGTCAAGAATTTATTCTTCCAAATCAGAAGTACTTTTTTCCTATGGCGACACTTTTGTCTATGGTCGATTTGTCATCTGTCAATAATGAGGGTAGAAAAATATTTTTTGGTGGTTTAGCTAGCAAACAATCGCAAATTTCACTTGTTTTACTTTGATCTCCAGTAAAATAACAACACCACCAACTTCCACAAGCTTTGTAATCACTGTAGTACCAAAATTATAGCCGTAAACAAAGTATAACATATAAATTACGAAAATTATACGCAGTGCAAATAGTTCAAAGTGACGTGTTTGACGTGGGTGTGAGGTGAGGTGTGTCAAATATTATTAATTTTACTCACGTTCTTTGGCAGGGGCGCCATTGTGGCGTTTGTTGGGGGTTAGCTCAATAAAACAACGTTTGTTGCTTCACGTACACCTTTTTTTTTTTTGCGATACTCACCCGCTCATGCCGCTGTCTCGAGTCATCATGGCGGGAACGGCGGGCCGCAGTGTGACATAATTATATTGACAATTGTCTATGGTACATTATGTCTATACACTACAGTTGTAAACATTTTTATTTCTAGATATTGTAGGTTGTACTTTATTATTGCCAACATCACGACTTAATGATAATCGTATTATTGTCAACAACGCTGGAATCAGTTTTATAAAGGACAAACTAAACCACTCATTCAATAGTAGGTATGTAATTAGTATTTTAATATAGTGAGAAAAAATTTTTATAATAACTCTTTATTGCACAAAGAAAAGATACATGAAACACAAGTTATAAAGGACATATACAAAGGTGAGCTTATCTCTAGAAGAGATCTCTTCCAGCCAACCCTAGCCTAGGTGAAAAATGAAGTCTGCGGGACTAATTATTGTACAATAAAATTAAAATTTAAATGTGAGTAAAAAAAAAAAATTTAATAATATATATATATAAAAATAATATATATACATATAAAGGATGATGATATGATATGATATGAGATAATATATGTACATATGACAGACATACACACGTACATGAACTTTATATACATAAATACAAACATAAGCAGAATATATATTATAATCTAAACAAATTAGTACTTATAATATATGTCACCTATTAACTATCTAACGCGTTCGACAGGTAGTGCTCTTTTAATTTATGTTTGAAAGATGCCACCGATGGACTGTCACGAATGCCAGCAGGCAGTTTATTCCACATACGAGTTGCACTTACCGTGAAAGAGTTGTGGAAGAATTTCGAGTTGGATTGAGGATTTATTAGTGATCTAGTGCCACAGGTACGTTTTGGGCGGGAACTGGGGGATAAGGGAGAAAAACGGGAACATAGATAATGAGGAAGCTGGGGGTAATGTAAAATTTTGTAAAGGAGACAAAGAACGTGCATATCTCGGCGAAGTCGGATTGGTAGCCATTTCAACTTAGTCCGAAATTTTACTTAGATGTTAAATAAATGTGAGTTGTGCTTACACAAAAATGCGGTTTGCAGTTCATGTCTACTTGGCAAAGAAAGGGTGTGCCCCGCTGCATTCACAAAGTTGGTCAATATATATTCGACTTTGTTACTTTTTTTAAATATATTTTTTAGATCTATTTTGCTTAAATTTTAAGCAACAAATCTACTCTGATTATCAATTTTCCTGTACGGTCACTCACATATTATGTGTAGTCGTAGGCAAACATAGTACAGGGTCAAGAGCACGTCAAGTTTGACATTTAAGACAAATCCAACTCTATGCCGCTACGATAAGAACGGTCCAAAGTACAAAGTGTCAAGCTTGACGTGCTCTTGACTGTACCTACTTAATTTGTAGTTTTTAAAGTGACTTAATTTACAATGCAAGTAAATTAAGTCATTTTAAGAGTAACACACACACCAGCGTGAATATTTATTTTGGTAAGTATTAGCAGGAGGCACTTGTGTTTTTAATAGTTTCGACGACGGTTTCAGTTCGTTTTTTTCATTTCTCGAGCTAATAAAATACGACACGAGTGCAGTACACGATGATGAGCGGATGATATGTTTATATGTTATTTAAATAGACTTAAATCATTTGAAATCATAACACATACTTCCCATATGCAGATATTACGTTTGTATGCCTAAGTGAAATAGATTCTGATCATTTGAAATCGTGATACATAATGTATCTCCATTTCTTTTTTCTCTTTTCTGTTTTGAATCAAAACTGAATCTCGCCATTCGTCAGTCGCCATTGCAGCGGCCACACGACTTAGTACAGGGATAGCTCAATGAAACAACGTTTGTTTGTTTCACGTACACGTGCGATACACGCGCGCTCACGCCACTGTCTCGTGTCATGCTGGCGGGAACAGCCTGGAACGCAATGTGACTTGCATTCTCTATTGTTCATGGTACATTATGTCAATACACTACATGTCCCATCAAATTACACAACAACCAACTTAATTACATCAATACACGTACAAAAATATGCTAACATTTTACATTGTAGTGCATCATCGATGTGTGCTCTAGCGACTTTTTGCTGTGATGCGACGTGATTTCGATGTGATCGACTGCGTTCTAGTCCTAACAGCGTCCTGGAAACGTTTGCGGCTAAGGTCGATGCGCCGATGCGTGCAGGTTACGATGAGGTGATGGGGTAGTCGGCGGCGCCTCCAGCGATGTCTCTGTGTTCACTATGAATAGTCGTAAGTTTAAAAATGTCTGCATTTACTAACAAGTGGGCCTTGGATGTTAAATAAATGATTTATTCACTTTTATTAATATTATTATTTAACAGGGAAGATATTTCTGAGTACCACCAGTTTCTGATCCAGTATTTCCTCTGATGAACAATGCCAAGCAGACATTTTAACTAATAGAAATAGAAATCATTTATTCCTTGAAACACAGTACACAGGAGCATTTTATAATAATAACAATAGTAACTAAAAATAACGAATAACTCACGTATTTAAGTCGAATTTTTGCTCGACATGTTTCGAACCAATTCGTGATCCTTAATCATGAGATTCCGCGGCGGTGCGGTGACTCGACGGAAACTGCGCGCCAAAGCCCTGGCAGCCCGATCACTCAGTACGGCAGCGGGCGCAGGCGGCGTCGGCGAGAATTTACCCTCGTTTGCTTCATTTTTATTAAAGCTGGAAACCCGTGCGATTTCGAGACTCGGATAGGTTTCCGAGCGAGAAGATAAACCTGATTCCTACTACATCTTTCAAATTTGTTATTTAAATCAACTATTGTTCCGATTAGAAATGTCAAAAGTTTCCGATTGGCAGACTCGGAAGAGACACAGTTTCCGATCGGGAGAGGCAATCAAAATTAGGGATTTCGGCGCCTTCTTTCTGCTCTGCGACGTCGAGTGAAGTGGTTCCTGCATAAGAAATTTCATAAAGTCTTCGGCTTCAAGTTTCACCATTCAATAAATAGCGAAAACGTAAAACTTCACAACTTTTGTTCGACTGTGGTCGACATCGTGTCGTATGCTCAGCGGGTGGTTGGCACCCATATGGACCAGCGCTGTTCCCGTAGGAGGTTAGCTGCAATCTAAATTGTGCATCCAGTAACATTCAGGTCAGTGACGTATAGGTGCAATATCCTTGTGCCACTCATGTACTGTCAGAAACTCTTAGTGCAGTGTCCTAGCCCTAAGTGTACACAAGGTAACCTTATAATTGTGTACCCATAAAACTGTAAGAGTATTTTACCGAGTGATGGAATTCGGTCATTCTCGGACTTGTGTTCACTACCTAATGTCTGTGGCAATTTTATTACTTATGTTCACCACCAGATTTGTGTTGTTTAAACAAATTACTGATTTCTTCAATGTCGAAGTGACATTTTGTAAATATTTATAAAAAAACTACGATTGATGGAAGAGAAATATGATTTCAATTTAATTTATGGTGATCTACCAGAAAATGTGTTACAACCCCAAGCTGAGCTCTACAACTAAACCACTAACCAAAACTAAAACTTTCACTTTTAAACGGTAAGCGTTGTTTAAATATGTAATTGGCGTAGGGTATATTATGTTTTATTATTCATAATACGGTAGGTTTTAAAGTGAATTTTCCTTTGGGTGACTGTTCCTTCACAACATAACAATGATGACAAAATTATTGACGTTTTAATTTATTTTCACTATAATATTCCCGCTTTTTTCAAGCGGCTAGTGACTATCGAAGTTCTGACCTGAGCAACTTGAAGTTTGGATTTAAAAGAATTGTGCGTTTGAGATAACGATACACCTGTAATAAACTAACATTTAGTTGTTTAATGAAAAATCTAAAACATACCAAAATGAAAAAAATTAAACATGGAGCAATTGTTTTATCTCAAATTAAGCATCAAGGTTCCGATAACACCCCAAGCAGTACATCTACACCTTAATATGTATATAGTATAATATAATATCTAATAGAATTTAATTCGATTGTACATTTTAAGAGTTCAAACTCCCTCAAGATATCTCGAAGAAAGTTTCTAGATAATTTAAAGTAAAAGTGGACACAACTTTGTGGTGCCAGCAGGGGGTGGTGCTATTCTAGAATAGCACCACCCCCTTCTCATCCTGTGGGTGTCGTAAACGGCGACTAAAGGAAAATTGTCAGAAGAAGACGGGCAGCAGCGTCTTCTACCCATCTTGGCCAGAACTGCGATCGCCAGCCCGCCTGCCAAGCGTGGCGATTATGGCACAACCCCCTCTATGGTACACACAAAGACTTGGCCCCTAGTCCCCGGCAGTCCTGGTCTTCCTAGTCACGGTAGCGGCTTTGGAAACAGGGCATGGGGGAGACTCGGCTACCATCAACGACGACGACTGGACCTGGCAACCTACAACACGCGCACATTGAGGACCGACGCAAAGCTCACAGAATTGGAAGAAGCTATTAGTAAGTTACGCTGGCATATCATTGGGCTATCTGAAGTCCGAAGAGAGGGGGAGGACTCGATAATCCTTAATTCCGGCCACTTACTGTACTACCGGGAGGGCGACCAACAGTCCCTTGGCGGTGTCGGGTTTAGTGTCCACAAATCCCTTGTTAACAACGTGATTTTCATCGGAAGTGTGTCGACCAGAGTGGCATACCTGTTGCTCAGAATATCAAAACGATATTCATTGAATGTCATTCAGGTTTATGCTCCGACCTTGACACACCCAGATGACGAAGTGGAGGCTATGTATGAGGAGATCTCAAAAGTCATGCATAGCTACAAAACCCACTACACGGTTGTGATGGGGGACTTCAATGCAAAATTGGGAAAGCGTTGCGGTGATGAGCTGAGAGTGGGGCAATTTGGAGTTGGACAACGGAACGCCAGAAAACTGCATAAATGTGGACGATCTAAACAACATGGTGGTGGATACTGTCCGTACGGTTGGATCCAAGTTTTTCAAAACCCACCATATCAGAATAAAGAAACTCTCCGACAAAAAACTCCAACTCATGGAACATAGTAATGAAGTGAGGCTACAGAACTCAGAGGATGCAAGACACTATAAGCGGCTAAATAGGCAGATATCGAAGTCTTCGACTAGCGACATATGCCAATTTAATACAGAGCGTATTAAAGAGGCTATAAAATAGTGAGAGGTGATAAAACACTGTTGAAGAACTATCGGCCAATCTCGCTTCTGAGCCATATCTATAAGTTGTTTTCGAGAGTTATCACAATTCGTCTCGCTCGCAGGTTTGACGACTTCCAACCTCCCGAACAAGCCGGTTTCCGAAAGGGTTTTAGTACCATAGACCACATCCATACGCTGCGGCAGGTTATACAGAAGATCGAGGACTATAACCAGCCACTTTGCTTAGCGTTTGTGGACTATGAGAAGGCCTTTGATTCGATTGAGACCTGGGCGGTGCTGCAGTATCTCCAAAGGTGCCAAGTAGACTATAGGTATATAGAGGTGTTAAGGTACTTATACAAAAACGCCTATGTCAGTCCGATTACAGGATCAGAGCTCTAATCCTATCCAACTGCAACGAAGAAGCATTTGGCCAGACCGGCAAAATGATAGTGACGGAGTGAAGATATTTGTGTTTTCCATCCGTTACTCTCATCTCTGGACTGTATTCGCACTTTCCATCAGGCGCGGTGCAGTCATTTTGCCGAGTCACAATAAAAAAAAAAAAAAAAAAACGAGGCGTGAGACAGGGAGATGTGAAATCTTCGAAAATGTTCACTGCTGCGTTAGAGGATATTTTCAAGCTTCTGGACTGGAAAGGACTTGGCATCAACATCAATGGCGAGTACCTAACACACCTTCGATTTGCCGATGGTATAGTTCTTATGGCTGAGACCTTGGGAGACCTAAACACAATCCTCGAAGATCTCAGTAGTGTTTCCCAAAGAGTGGGTCTTAAGATGAACATGAACAAGACGAAGATCATGTCGAATGTCCATGTTGTACCCGCTCCAGTTAAAATTGGGAGCATTACACTCGAAGTTGTTGACCATTACGTACACCTGGGGCAGACAGTCCAGTTAGGTAAGTCCAACTTTGAGAAAGAGATCTCTCGTCGAATCCAGCTCGGATGGGCAGTGTTCGGGAAACTACAAAAAAATCTTTGCGTCCAAATTACCTCAATGTCTCAAGACGAAAGTCTTTGACCAGTGTGTGTTCCCAGTGATCGCATATGGATCAGGAACGTGGTCCCTCACTATGGGCCTCATAAGAAAACTCAAGGTGACTCAGCGGGCAATGGGGAGAGCGATACTCGGTATTTCCCTACGTGACAGAATCAGAAATGAGGAATCGTAGGAGAACTAAGGTAACCGACATACCTCGAAGAATTGCTCAGCTGAAGTGGCAGTGGGCGGGGCACAACCGACCGGGGAGAACCGATGGCCGTTGGGGCGGAAAGGTTCTTCAATGGCGACCGCGCACCGGATGACGCCCAGTGGGTAGGCATCCCACCAGGTGGACCGACGATCTGGTGGAGGTCGCCGGAAGTCGATGGATGCGGGACCAATCGTTGAATCGTCGTAGAAGGACCGTTCGTTGGAGATCGTTGTGGGAGACCTATGCCCAGCAGTGGGCGTCGTATGTCTGAATGATAATGGACACAACTTTATTAGTAGAACACAAGAGTACTTTGAGAAATTATCTGTAGGTAGTGACAAGAGTGATTCGTATTTTTATTCTCAAGTAACCCTTCTAGAATGCTACAAGACCATTTGTAGAACAGGATTATTAGGAGGATAGTCTTGTAGACAATTTTTAGATAATTTATAGTCTATGATAGTTTTCTTAGTAATGCTATTTTAAAACCAAAATACTAAAGCGTTACAAACATAAGACGCAATTCCCTTAATACAAATAAATTTCAAGTTTAATGGCTTACAAAATATAAATTATTAAAATTGCAACGTGGCGAAATTAGGTATAACACTTCTGACTTTTTCACGCAATGTTTAATCATTTAGAAACCGCGAGTTGACGTAGTGACGTGACGAAATTAAATACATTGTGAAAAGTAATGAAAAACCTGTCATAAAACTAATGCGCTCGCTGTATTTTAAATATTTATGTATAAATATAAACAATAAAAACAGTTATCGATTTTCGGTTTTAAATATTTATAGAAAGCTTAAATATACAAAATAACTCACAAAACAAAACAAAAATTTCAACTTAGATTTACTTTTTAAAAAGGAAATAAATTTTTGTCAATACATTTACAACACATATGGAATGTGTTATATATGTCTAGAAATGTGGATAAATTCCCTATCAGATAAGGTATACTTCAATGACATACCTAGCTTATGTTGGAAGTGATAAAATTTTCATTTGAAAATTGAGGTTATTTCTTCACGCCAACCACATTCCACACAATGATTTCACTGTATTCTATTGATAGACGGTACAATACACATACACAACATTGAAGTACAATAGTTTACGCGCTCATTTCAATTGTTTTTATCACTTCAGAACACGGAATTACTTCACAATGTTCAACAAACAAAAATGTATCATACCCGGCTCGCGCGCTAATTACTGACTAATGTACGTATGATGTGACATAATATCCAAGGTTCACCACCTCCACCAGATCTTTTAATATGCTTTACTTTATCCAGTTTACATGGACTCTTACAACGTCGTACAGAGTAAAAACCCTAATTATAGTATTTAAAAAAAAATCTAATGAAGACGCGCTATAAAGTGTTTGTCAATAAGTATAACCATTACAGAAGGTCTATAAATGAAATATATCTAGAACTTAAGAACACTACTTTAGAGTATTAATGGATTTTACCGGATGTGTATAAAACAATATTACTAAAAAATAATCAGTTGATCTACAGATGAACTTAAAATAAGGACTATTTGAGTAAATCTTAAGATCACACTTAATTATGTTGTTTGGAATTAAGAAGCTTTTAAAATTGTGACTTGAGTGAAATAAGTCTATAACAACAATTCTTTTTTCTAAAACCATGTATAGAGAATTATTATCTAAACCTATGCCATATTATATGACTGGTATTGGTATTGGAATTATAAGACCGATTTTCATCAGAATCAAGCCAAGCGTTAATTAGTCGGCATTTTCGATCTGCTATCTAGTAAAAAAATATCATTTCAATCACTAAATACTGCAACTGTACCGTTAACGGCTACTAATAAAAGCTATTAACAATAAAAAATTGCAAAGGCCGCTGAATGTACCGTATTATGTGAAAAATATTACGGTCACAATGGAAGCGTTCAATCACTTGGCGAAGGTATCGGCGGTGGAAGGTTTACGATCCTTGGTCTAAAACAAGCGAAGGTAAAAAACAATCATTCGCACTTGCCAGTAGGCAAGGTTGCTTCTCCGAAGGAATTGCTTAGATCGCGGGTGCGGCGCTCGTTGCGGGGTGGGCGGGGAGAGTGCTGCTGGCAGACGCGATGGAACAAAACAAGATGCAGTAATTACATTGAACGAGCCGCATTAATATCTCATACGTTACGGGTGGGGCTACCCCACCCCGCGCCTCACCACCCCGCGCCTGCTAGCAATCATATTACGATGTCTTCCTTGAGACTATCACGGCTGAAGCACTTTCAGACATTAATTGTCGAACTTGCCTCAGTCGTGCGCGTTTTCCGACTTAATTTGAGACTTTTCGCTCTTCGCACAACTTGTTCTCGATAGCAACAAAGACTGAGAACTTTGATTAAATTCGAATGATTTCCCAAGAATAGACGACGAAATTCGGAAGTTCATACTCATTATTTTAGATAAGATATTAAAATCTGTAAATGAGTAGGTACATTGTTGCACTTTAACGACCATACACAATTCTAGCAATGGTTCAGTTGTTTCAGTCTAAGTGTCTACTCAATATTTGATTGCTTTTCCGTGTGGTATTCTGGTACCTATATTAATAGTCGTAGCATGCATAGAGACGACAGACATGTTGGATTAAACTCCGCGTCATCGTGGTTCTAGATGAGACTACACGAAGTCAGCCTACAGAGGGCTAGTTGCGGGTCACACTAGCCTCAGGCGCGGAGCGGCCAAGCCGGCCGAGGGCGCACCGCCCGCCCACGCCCGCCCGCAACCGCCCGGCAGGCGCAACAAGTGGCCTCGCGGCGAGGGCCCGCCACCGCTGCCGGCTCGCTAATCGCGTTTCGGAATGTTTTGCCAACTTCCGTCCCGCGCGTGACTCCTTTTTTCCTACATACTTGATGGGCTTTGCCATATATTGCAACGAGCACGCGATACGAGCGCATTATGTGATTTTATATGTGGAATAAAGTCTTATTGTGCGAATGGGTGTCGTAAAGATGGGAATGGCTGAAGCGCTGTAAACGTTATGCGAAACGCGTCATCGGCATCAGCGAACGGCCGTTTTATGGCGGCGGAACTATAAAGCGCTTGCATTTACATATCACAGCGGAACCTACTCCAAGCACCCGTTCACCTTATTAAGCGGGTGTGAGGCGCGCGGGCGGCGACTGCGGCGGCGGGGGCGGTCGGTTAACATTCTATTTGTCGGTCCACTGGGCTAAATGACGAAAGGGTAACGCAATCTCGCCACATTTAAACATAGATTTTATTGACTTGCGGGACCCCTGCGCTCTCGCCAACAGTTCCAGATAATTATGTCACAGGGGTATGCCGGGATCGATGGACGGCTTCTTTGATCGTACAAGTGATTGGAGGAAAGTTGTAGAGTCCGTTCTAAGAGAAGCGAGTACGTGTTTCGGCACACAATAACGGCTCCTTTGTCGATACCCTCCTCGTCTCACGGAGTGACAGGCCTGCGACGTGGTACACGGATAATAGCGCGACAATGACGCAACGGAACAAGCGCCATTTACCAGCGGAGGCTCCGCGTCAGTTTATTACACAAATAGCAATTTCAAGAACACAAATACTAGTACACAGTGAAATACTCTTATTGAACAAACCAATTCCTGAGTAGGAACGGCAGGTAGGTACGTACGAAATCAGTCCCGAGCAATACCTACAAAGTGCCTGTTTAAGAACGGTACGTTAGTCTATAATATTTTATATAAGAACCTTTTCGATAAATTCGTGGCGTTGTGCGCAAGCCCTCTCCGATACAGGCTCCGATCCCGCACGTCTAAGCAGCGATATTGGAATGAACCCCATTTCAAACCACTGGCCTTATTTCGTAATCGGTTTTTTATATATGTTGTTTTATTGTCAGAGAGAACGTAATGCTATCCTGTTGATACATTTTCTTTCGTATTAAGAATATGTTCGTGTGTTGTTTTCGTAATAAAAGACGTACTTAATTCCCACCCTAGTGGATGTACTATATATGGTTTTTTAACGTAAAGGAGGATGTAATCCGGCTCTTCGAGAGGACATATTGTGTACGATATTTCAGGGTAACCGATCACCAACTAACTAACACGAATATGCTATTTCCGAATTTCGATTTTGTAGTAGATTTAGTAGGCTATGTTAAGTAAGTATGTGAAGGCAGAAGTCAATTTGTTTGCATTTCCGAATATATTTTAAATAATTGCACTGCTTTACAATTTTTTTTGTAATGTAGTAAGCATTTTCAACTGCCGGTATTTCTTTACATATATATACTTCTCGTATAATAAGCGGTCGGTCCCAGTGCTGCAATTTTTGAACCCAACATAGTAACCAATTGGACTAGGTTTTCATTCCTCATTTTAATTCGACATTGTTCATTCGCGACCATTGTTCTTAATCGAGCACGTCTAATTTCCGCCACATGTCAGAGATTTGCTCCACTGACTGTTCTACTCTGGTGAATTGTGGCTCGACCCCCTCGATCCTAACTTTGAACTCCTTTATGGTGTTGGTGAACTCAAGCACAGATGATTTTATGCTAGTCTTCTTCTCTCTTCGTGACTTAAGCGCGTGTGATAAATTTTCAAGAGGTGCAATTTTATCTGCTAATTGCGCTATTTCTGTCAATATGGTGGAGTCCCCACCCGGTGTAACAGTTTGGTCAGTAGGTATTAGAAGGAGGTTGACGACTTGTTTTCTTTCATTTTCGTAAATTGTTAAATAGTTTGTAATAATAAGTTATACTGTGCTTTCAATCTTGCTTTGTATCTGATTCTGAGTTCGCAAACTGTAATGTATTTTTTTGTAATATAATATGTGTTGTTGTGTCTATACAGAGTAAATGGTTTCCTATTCTGTTCTATTGGCTGCAGATGGCTGTTTGTTTTGCAATCATGCTGGTGTAGTACTCGGGGAGGGCGTACGATTTCCGGCCTGCTTGTTCTTAGAGCAAGGCCACGAAGATCTCTTTTCAACTAGTCTAGAATAGCCAATTTCCGTGATCCCACCGCAGAGGCAATGAACCACACCGCCGGGCTCCGTCATCAACTTGTCAGCACAAACCGTACATTGAAATTTGAGAATATAATAAGTATTGGTATTGGGATACAGCTGTATGTTAGAAGAACTGATGATGTCGTAGTAATTATTGCGTTCACGCCACAGTATCGGTTACTGCAAAAGGGGTGAGTTCTATTTCTTCTCCTAGCCTAGACAAAATAGTAGCACAGCACGATATGTAAAACAGTTACCGAGTCCAGGACTATTTAATGTATAATATGTCCAAAATAATCCAAATACGCGTTTCGTAATTGTTCGGATACTTTTATTCCTTACGACTTGACAACATGCTGTCCGCACACGTAACAAAACTTGGTTTAGTTTAATTTTTGTACTCGCAACGTTAACTTTTTTAAGTACTCTACTTGTAATAGTGTACATAATCACGCCCTCAGATAATTTATTACAAAGATAGTATTATCAAATTAATAATCAGCAAAAGTCCGTAGGCCGTAATTGCGTCTTACTTCTAAAGAATGAAACCCCAAGACGCCAAAGAGGAATTTCGTAGGGTATAAAAATGTTTAGTTTAGTTTAGTTTATTTCTCTCAACATTACAATTTCATACAAATACAATTACATGTCATTTTATTATACTCTTCGAAAAGTGAGCGTCAGCGCCGTTACAAAATAATGAAGAAATAATTATGTAATAGTGAGTCATAAGTACACAATAGTGTACATATACAAAATCAACGTAATTAATTAATACAATAAATAAAAAAAACTAACAAAGTCAAGTGAATACAGGAAATGTCAATATGGATTCTTAATAACTAATCAATCTATACTACAGTATAATAATACGGTGAAATGTTAAATTCATTAATAAATATGATAATTTAATTATTTATTAAGTAGGTACTTTGACACTGAGTATAGGGGGTTTTCCAATAAAAGGTTCTTCATTCGTTGTTTAGTTTGGCCTGTAGGTGCTCTTAGTAGATCGGTCCTATAACCAGCGGGTTTTTTTCGTGAAGTGCAGTACGACGCGGTACTGATCGGACCGAGGCACCCACCCATCACCTCCACTCGCCCCAACTGCGCTAACTGTTTCCGCGTGGACATAATGACCTCAAAAACATATTGCGAGTAGTGAGAGTGAGAGTCATTATTCGTTGTACACCAAACAGCGCCTTGCAGGATTGCCTCTGGGTTATGCCAACCATAGTTCGTAACGCTCGATTTTGTATACGCATTACCCTGTCAGCGTCTGCGAATTGCCCCACAGAATACCACCATAAGTCATAGTTGAGTGGAA
>NW_020655828.1:0-29290 GCF_003589595.1 Hyposmocoma kahamanoa | reverse complement strand
AATTTATTTTACCTATGGAATAAATCATCTTTGACTTTGACTTTGACTATTGCAGTAACACGAATGATTTTCTCATAAACATAAATGAGAAAGACGGCACAGTAATGGGAAATTATTATTACAACACACATTTTATCGTTCACAAAAAAACTTTTAACAACATTTAACATGTAACAAATGTTTTAATATAACTTCTTGTATCAAAATCCTTCTCATCCGTGTAAGACCATCTATCTATCTATATGTAATTAATAAATAAATCTAAATAAGTATTTTGTTAAAGTCATATAAACTGTGCTGTACATCAATATATCATCATCATCACCATCAACATTACTATCATGATCACCATTATCATCAGCATCATTACCATTCACATCATCATCACAAGCATCGTCATCATCACTATAATCATCATCGTCATCATCACCACGATCATCATCATCGTCATCGCCATCATCACCACCACTATCACCATCTAATTGTTATATTTCAAGTAAATGTTTGGCTTAAAGTAACTATTTGACTTAAAAGTAGATAAGAATGAGAGCGACAATAATGATATTTGGATGCATTTTTAATTGTCAAATGTGTAAAATATGCTGGACCGTTATAAAAGTGCATGGATTTTAAAGTTCCCTTTGTCTAATTGATGTATAATAAAGTTTATAAAACTATACTTAATACTCATTTAGATAGATTGCTTTACATGAATGAGAACGATTTAGTCACTAGCGCAGAAATTAGTATTTTATTTTAAGTTGACTTTTTGCTAAAACGAAGATGCACAGGTCACTTCACTGTATACACTCCAATCTGACAGGAGCCCCTTCTCACGTGTGCGAAAGGTGAAGGTGATGCGGTATGAACTTTTGTTATTAGGAGGCTTTTAGTTGAATTGACATTAATGATAAGACAAATTGAAACACATTTTGTATCCCCAAGAAAACATGTTTGTAATAAATTGGAAGGTTACGGTATGCATTCGACGTGTAAGTTATTAGAGTGTATCTTCAATGGGAAATATTGCGATTTCCAAGAATGTTTAATTTTTTTCTTCGTTTCTTAAAATTAGGGCGACGTGGAACAGGCTCCCATGAATGAGAAATTGCCCACTTTTTTAATTTTTATTTATTACTGTGACGTAGTAAAGTAGTCTTTTTATGTGTAACACAGACTATACAATCAAGCAAATAAATAATGCTTAGCATTCATGTAATAACAAAAAAGTTATTGAAAGGGACACATTTTTGGAGGTTTTCTGAAAACGACCCAAATAACGCACACACACACACTCACACACTCAACATAGCCCCGCGCTAGGGAAACCCTGTGTCGCGGGTGCCATGGACACACACATAGACAACCACAAATTACACCCAAACTCACGAGAGAAATAATTGTAGGCCATACATATATTTCTCCCGGCCCGGGAATCGAACCTGGGACCTTTGCGTGGCAGTCCGGCATGGCAACCGTTCGGCCACGGAGGCAGTTGAAATGCGTTACTTATGATAGTGCAGTGCAGTAAGGTCAGTGTGGTCCATCGGCAACGGAGGTCTTACCTATCTGTACGACGTCTCACGCCGCGCCTGGGCGTAGGGCTCATTCAGAGTGCAGGCGCGGGCGCGGCGGCCAGTTCGAGCGCGTCGGTCTTAACGTCTTTCCTTTCACAGTGCCGAAATGGCTATAATCGTTACATCCACACGTCGAAATCGCAAACAGACGCTAGATGCTAGATCAAGCAATGTGAAAGGTACGGGCGGACAGAGGCAACAACTTGCGCGGTGGCGCGCACCGGCGGCAACAGCCGCCACGACAGAGGCGCTGCTGGCGCGCGCGGCCACTGTGAACTCAACGAGCGTCTACGTACATTTGATTTACACGCACTTTCGCCCGCAGCCGCTACTCTGAATAAGGCCTAACGCGTACCGCGCCGCGCCAGTTCCGTTGTCATCCGACTACCGGATGCCGATACCGCATTGCGCTTGCTCGCTTGCAAATTATAATTGTGCTGTGGTATATACTTGCCTAATTGCCAATGTATACCAAGTACCGGAGTAGTCACTTCCGACGCTGCCTACCAGTAGAACACCCATATCTTTGTCGACAAGTTTAAGTCACCGCTTTTTTTTTACTAGCGAGAGGTATTGCTACTAAATGTTACAAATTTACGTATCTAAGCAATTAAAGACGTAGGTATGTACAGTCGATGCCTTAAGATACCTGTGAAAGGTTATGGTAGGCCTCACCCTTCTATTTGGTTCTGAGTAGATCAGAGTGAAAAAAAGAGTTAAACAAATTTAACCTTTAATCTGAGATCCATAAACTTCATATTGGTATGACTTCCTTATTGGATCACTAGTGAATGGTGTTTTAAGAAACTTTTTAAGCCCATTTGATCTTTAATTACATTACATAAATACTAATTTCTACCAAAACGCTGGATTTTCCTCACACTTTCGTCTAAAAATGCGTAAGAAGGCTTAAGTACCAAAAGGACACCGGCTGTACATGATTAATTGACCAATAACTGTTCTTTGGATTACCGCTGCAAGAAAGAACAATAGGAAAGTATAAAATTTATAAAGGGACAAGAACGTATATATTATACATATGTATGTTCAGCATTTACATTATACTTGAAAATATTGAAATGTTGATGTTTCATGTGTAATATAACATTTACATGTTGAACAACTGAACCACGATAGGTTTGTCTAAATTCAACTCTAATTCACCTACATTACACTACACTACGTTAGACTACGTTACACTAGTAACGAAGTAATTATAATTTAATCGTTTAAAGAGCAACTTTCCTAATTGGTTCGAAATCAAGTACAGAATTTAATTAGCTGATTACCCCTTTGTGATATTATTAACGAAAGCACACATAATACCACTGAACTTTGGTATACCGACAGTAATACAGTGTACAGATAATTCAAAATATCTGTCGATTCAATATTCTGAACAATACATGACGGAATAATTTTGTGATGTGATATTTTTCTTCCTCGAAATACTTTTTTGAATATTAAAAAACTGAAATTGTATTAGTAGATAAACACATATTAAATAATATGTGGCACACAAACTGGCACATTTAACAGAATAAAAAGTAGTGAGAATATAAACTAGTAATTATTAGTAATATCAAAATTACGTTTTAAATTTTTATATTTTTACATTCTATATTATTTTTAGTAGCAGTATAGCTCCTTGCGAAAGAGTTCGCCCAGGGAAGTACTGCCACCTTATCTATTTTTGCTGCTGTCGGCTTAGAGACAAGGTTTGCAATTTTACGCGTTAATGCTGCTCGAGTTATGGAGAGTTTTTAGCCAGCTCTGATTCAGATCTGTCATTTTTCATTAAATAGAAATAACTAAGCCGTGGCGAATTGCATTATTGATTTAGAATAGACGAATTCTAATGCTAATTTATATGTGTCTACCTATTTTTTTTTTAGAGATTAAGTGACAGGACGAACAAGTCGTGTGCATGGTGGTAAGCGACACGCCTGTCAACAGCATTTGCAGTGCTGAGTTGCACTGCAACTGCTGTGGACAGGCCAGTTCCGTTGCCATCCAACTACCGGATGCCAATACCGCTTTGCACTTGCACGGCGTATTTTATACGCTCCGATGACGCCCGTTCCACGAATGTGCGTTATAAACGCGCGTCATCTGCACGTATACGCGCTTTAGTGCATCGATTCAAACCCGTGCAAGTGAGAAGCTTAACTCCACTGGAGTTGATACTTAGAATTTCATGTAGTTGCTTTATTTCAAAAAACTAACTGAAATTAACAAACAAAACTAGAATTAAAACTATCCTCTAACAAAGTGCACTATACATACGGGCGACTACAGCGCGTATAGGCAGGCGTAGATGACGCGAGTTTACGGCGCGTATAAGCGCGTCCTCGAGGCGTATAAAATACGCTTGTGCACAAGCTCTAATTGTAATTGAGCTGTAGTATCTACTTTCTAATTGCCAATATCGCCATTCACTGGTTTTTTTATAATACTAAGTGAGAGGACGAACATGTCGTGGGCCTGGTGGTAAGCAACACGCGTATTTATAACACTCAGAGCTTTAAATCTCAAATATGTGTGAGGTATTTAGTTCTACGCCTTCTGTTCTTACTTTGAACCAATAACAGGGATGGAGCGTTTTGAACTTTCTATCGAAACGCTCCATCCCTGTTATTGGCTTAATACCTATTTGTATGCAGCGCTTTGCTTCATGTTTCCTGTTGAGTACGGTAAAGGAATAGAAAACAATGCGGCATCTGTATTTTCAAGGCTAAGATTAATCGGCATTTACTAGACAAACGAGTAACATCATCGGCCTCATCGCTTAACATCCAATGAGATTGCTCGTCCATTTTACACAAGAAAAGAATTCTTTCTGTAACCTTTATACCATCGAGGGGCTAGACGTAAGCTAGGATTCAACCTTTATGTTGTGGATATACCCAAGTTCGCACGAAGTGTTACGCTTCCACCTTTATGTGGCATGCCCATTTTAGATAAATTTCTTGCCTGCCGATTTGTTTCCTGGATGCCACAACTTGGGCCTTTTTAAGGCGAGACTGAGTAGGTATTATTATAGATGTGCATGCCTTTTCGTCATCCTCACCGTTTCTTTCACTCAATTGAGGTGGAGGTAAAATATGCACTTATTTTAAAAATACGACGGTGTCTTAAGTAAAGCAATCAAATTATGCTCAAAAGAATTAGCGAGTCTTTTATGTTATATATTTAATTTGTGCCTGTCTCAAGGCACATTTCTTGATAAACTAAAAACTACTGTCATCAAGCCTTTGTTTAAAAAAGGGAATAAGGAAGTATGTGAAAACTACCGTCCCATTGCTTTACTACTGGTGTTATCCAAAATATTGGAGCGAATAATGTATAATATTATTTATGGATTTCTAGAAAAATATGAAATATTAAAATCAGAACAGTATGGTTTCCAGAAAAACAGATTTAGATTTAGATTTATTTATTATCTTGTGAACTTTACATTATTATATACAATATATTGTATTACAAGAATCGTTACAAATAGTAATAAATGATACATTTCAAAAAATTACAAATATCCAGTACAAGTTTTGTACTACGTAATTTTTACATGGTCAATGTAGTTATGTGAAATAATGTAGGAACATATTAAATAATATAATAATAATTATGTCAATATAATGATTGTATGCATTAACTTTATGTAATTTATTCATTTCTGTAAAATAATATTTGTATCTAATAATCTATAAATTACAACATATATTATACATACGAGACCATGTCCCTATATTCTTCAGTAGAATAATACGCATTATCCAACAAAAAGTCTTTCAGTTGACGATCAAATGTTTCATCATTAGGCTCATTTTTTAAGTCTACTGGTAGGTGCTCATAATAAGTCGGGCCGATTACGCGCGGATTTTTTTCAGTGAGTGCTAACAGTCGCGGTACGACCCTCAGTCGTCCTGTGGAGCGAGTGTTATAACGGCTTTCATGCCTTTCAAAGTTGTGTAAGTTTTTTTCGTATGAATGTGATTATTCCATATAAATACAACGAATACATGGTCATTATCCTGTGTCTTACAAAAAGGCCCTCCAAGAGACTTTTCGTGGTACTCCGGCAAGTATCCT
Organism: Hyposmocoma kahamanoa; assembly: GCF_003589595.1. Taxonomy (NCBI): domain Eukaryota; kingdom Metazoa; phylum Arthropoda; class Insecta; order Lepidoptera; family Cosmopterigidae; genus Hyposmocoma; species Hyposmocoma kahamanoa. The sequence continues at coordinate 23,621 of NW_020655828.1, read as the reverse complement.
CATTGCTCGTTTTTGAATAATAAATACCCTGTCAGAATCAGTGTAGTCACCCCATAGAATGGGTGAATACGACATTATGGGTGGGAATACGACATTATGGAGTGGAAATATGCGAAATATGTTTGTCGTAGTATGCAATCTGTAATAACAGGTTTTAATTTTTTTAGTGCATAAGTCGCACTACTTAGTCTACCACACATAGAATTTATATGACGCTTCCACGTTAAATTTTCATCCAGAATGAATCCTAAGAATTTACTGTGGTCAGTTATGGGCATTGGACTATCTAAACACATTGGCCTCAGGATTTACCTACCAAAGAACAATATTAAACTAGATTTAGCAGCATTTAGTATGGAGACCATTGGAAGTGAACCATTTCATCAGACTCATATAGACATTTCCTACTTTTATGTTGAGTTTGTCGTAAGTTCGGGCACACACAATTACAGTGGTATCATCAGCGAACAAAACCAATAAACCATCAGTGATATGGAACGGTAGGTCATTAATAAATGTCAGGACGAGGGTATTTCCTAGTGAAGATCCTTGAGCAATTCCAAGGTTCACGTCACCTCCACTACTGCGTAGTTTTTTCCCACCTGATATTACTTCAACTGTCTGAATTCTGCGTGATAAATATGATTTCAGAAGATCATATGTTTTGCTTCGCATACCATAGTGACATAGTTTCTCCAAGAGCAATTCGTGACTGATTACATCAAACGCTTTTGACAGGTCACACACATCATTCCTGCTACTTTGCACTTACCATCCAACCCCGTAATTACTGAGTCCACCACCCTCTATGCAGCCGCTGTGGTGGACCGGTACTTACGATAGGTATATTGGTTGTTTGCCACAATATCATTGCATTCTAAATGTGTCATTAGGTGAGAGGAAATAATCGACTCAATTATCTTTGAAACATTTGGTACAATAGTTATTGGTCTATAATTATCAACTCTGCTCATCTCACTTTTGCCCTTGTACACAGGACATACACGCGTGTGCTTTAGCACGTTAGGATACACATCATCACACACATAACATCTTATTGATGAGTTGTACCAGTGGAGTTGATATGACTGGCCAGGTAGTTATAAGTACATTTACTGATATGTCATATATGTCCTGTGTAGTGGGAGCCTTATTCACTAGGTGTTTCAAACATTTGTTAAGTGTGTCTTTTGTAACAGTAGGCAGTGTGCAATTTGGTAGCTGTTTGCTGTTCATGTGGGTTAATAAATATTTAATTGCCTTGTTTTAGTCACTGTGTATAGACAAATTGGCCGCAATAGATAAAAAGTGTTCATTGAAATAGTTTGGTATGTTAGCAATAGGTACATCATACTCATTTTTATCTTTCAAACATACATTTTGTATTTTTCTAGCGATGGATATCTCATCGTCAACAATTTTCTACACTTCCTTTGATTTATTTGTGCATTCCTGTAGACGTTTAGCATTGAATTTTTTACGCGCAGCTACACTGGTCGATTTCATCAACCCCGCGTAATGTTTAACACACTGATGTAACATTTTATGGTTAAGATATTGACGACGCATTTTATTGTAATTATTAAATTTTTGTATATGTTCATACAATTCACTGCTCATCCACAGAGTGGCGTTATTCTTTTAAAAAAATATACTTTTCATAAGAAAATGAACATTTAAATAATATGTCAAAATACGAATAATTTACTAAGTTTTTCATTAATGTCCAATGTAATGTCAAATGTAAAATTCCAATTATACTTTTCAATATCAATATAAAACGAATAATTTGAATCTGATCGGAATATTCTACGTTCAATATTTACGTTGTGCGGAATGTTCTCTTAGGACCTGTCTTCAACACATAACGCTGAGCGCTGTGATCACTAATCGCGGTGTCAATTGGTCATGCGATTACACTGTCGTCATTACAGGCCACTACACCGCAGTCAATGGAAGTTGAACAGGTTTCGCACACTCGCTTTGCAAAACTTATTATATTTTTTGAGCCATAACTATCTAATAAGTCATCTAGTCTAGTTTTCAAAGGATTTGTAGTGAAATAATCCACATTTAGATCGCCAACCAGAATAAACTTTTGGTTTTCGTCAATTAGCTTACTAAACAATAATTCCATTGTAAATAAAAATGTTGCGAAATCACTTTCTCCAGTTCGATATGTAGCTATTATAAGTTTTATTTGCAAAATTTCGATAACAGTGAATTCACATTGATACTCAACAGCAAGGATTTGTAGGTCGTTTCTCTGTTTATATAGTAAGCTATCGCGTACATACAATGCAACACCACCGTGTTCAATGGTTTTACGACAGAAGTTGTTTGCAAGTGTGTACCCACAAAGCCGTACATGTTTTATTTCATTGTACCTACACCATGTCTCGGAGCAAGCTAAGATATCGGGCTCGTGTTCGCTTCTCAGTAGGTTTAGCAAACCAGTTTTACCTGTGACAGATCGCGCATTTTGATGTATTATTGTAAACTCAGCTAGTTTATTAGGTGAAACACGAGTTGAAACGGGCATGGTGTCGGTGTTTATAATTAGTTTTTTGAACTGGAATTTCAAACAGAAGTTGGATTTGGAGTCAACTTAAGGGACAAAGGGGAGGCTGCTTTACCTCCTTTTTTTTTTCTTTTTTTTTGACGGGGGGGAAAATCTTTATGGATACCCCTGAGCCCAGGGAGTCTCAGGGGTTATGTGGGGACTCTCCCTCCACACTGGAAGACCTACCCCACTAAAAACCCCCCCGGGTTTCCCTCTCGCCGGTTGAGTCGGCGCCGTGGGATCAATGGACATTCACCACGACGCCGCCCGGCCGCGCTAGCTTGCGCCAGAGCTCCCGCGCCAACGGAGGGACGAGTCGGTTGTAGGCTGCTTTACATCCTGCCGCTGTAGCATTACTTGACTACCTGTATTGTATGTAGTGTGTGTAGCACTACTTGATTAACTAGGCGCACATCCTTCTGGCTTATCTTTGAGGAGGGAATCTGTGGCTGGCCAATCATTTCATTGACCCCTCGGCCCTCGGAGTTGAGCTCAGCACCTTTGTTGTGTCGAAACTGACCACGACGACAGCTGTTGTCTCGACTCATCTTTTCTGTAACTGATTTTGGCACCATTTTTGGTTTTTGGAACAATTGATCTAGTGTCTTTGTGTACTGGTGAAATATAGATACCTTGGTTATCCTCGGTCGTTATTGTAATGCCATGTGGTCCTGAGTTATTAAGTGACATGGTGCAGTTGCTGAGACATGCAGGAGCATATGTTGGCCTTTCAGTTTTCTCAAATAAGTGATTCATAATGTCATTTAGCAAGCTGGTGTTTTTTAAAATTTTCTCTTCTTGTTATATAATGCAAGCTTGTTGTTTTCATATAACATCACGACATGTAGTCAGTTCTTTAGCCATGTCTGTAATTTTCTTTTCTACATGAGAAAGGACTTCCACTAACCTTTTAATTTCTGCAGTATATCTCGTTGTAGGTGCCATTATGATCACTCGATATTTTTACATGAATCACCTTACAATAGATGTGGAGCGTTGTCACACATCAAAACTTAGAAGAACTGAACACTCGTAAAATAATTAATTGTTTAACAAACCTACGAATCACGGTATAATTGACTTGTTAACAACTGTATCGGAGAGTATCAGTAAAAGGGAAGCAGTATCTACAATCTTCATGGACATGACGAAAGCATTTGATTTTGTGTCACATAAATTACTATTAGCATATGATCTAATAAAATTATATCTACAGAATTACCAACAAGAGACACATATTACATACATGGATTAAAACACGGAAAAATAGTCAAATCAAATATAAGAATTGTAGAGCGCGGTGTACCGCAGGACTGTATCTTAGGGCCACTTTTATTTATAATCTATATTAACGATTTGCCTGATCACGTTCAACAGAAGATTACCCTCTCTTTGCTGATGATTCCTCTGTGGTAGTTAGATGTACTAACTTTAATGAATATGAATCAACTTTGAATGAAGCACTAAGTGACACTATACAATGGCTACAATTAAATAATCTCGTAGTAAATTTGGATAAGACTAATTTTATGCAATTCTAAATGCTACAAACACGATCAATAAATTTATCTATAAATTACGATGCTCAGAAAGTTGCTTAAGTTGATAATACAAAATTTCTGGGCATTACTCTTGATAGTCACTTGAACTGGAAGACACATATCAATAACTTAAATACTAAACTTAGTATTTACTAAGTATACGTATTTACGTATGTCCGAAATGAAACTATTTTTCCGGATTTAAATCGCGTATATTTGTTTTTTCAAACAAATATACGCGTTCCATGGTCACGGTTGGCTGACCATGAAACCTGTAAAGGGCCCGAAACGTTGGTTTGTTTGAAAAAACAAATGTATGCGATTTAAATCCGGAAAATTAGTTTCCTTTCCTATGTGTAACAATCGCGAAAACCTAAGAACTCGATAAATACGTATATGTTCTAAAAATTGCTCTTTGTGTAGCCTCTAGTTTGCGATATGGATTACTAATCTGGGGAAATGCTGCTGCAACACATATTATTCCACTATTTAAAACCCAAAAGAAATTTGTGAGGGCCATGTTTGGTGGGGGTCAGCGAGAGAGTTGTGTACCTTACTCTAGGAAACTGAAGTCATTAAACACATATACATCATACATCAATGGTAAGGACCATTGATGTATATTTACGAGGCATGTGTTTATGTGAAGCAAAATCTATGGAACTTTAATATAGCTAAAACTAGATATCTTAGAAACACAAGGAATAAAATAGAAATTCGGCTCAAACAACGCCCTGGTTTGGAATTTTACAGTAGAACGATGTTCGTATTAGCACCCAAATTATTTAATAAATTGGCCGGATTCTGTTAAAGAATTAAATTGTAGACAATTTAAAATGAAATTGCATAATTTGTTCGTTACTCAATGCTATTACAATATTAATGATTTTTTACTTAATAACATAAAAAGTAAAATTTAACTATTGTATGTTATATTTTTGACTTCTTATTTTTTGGTTAAATTCCAATTGTTCTAGTTTGTTTATCCTATTGTTTTAATTTAACTTTAATGAATGACACGTCTAAAGTGAAATAAACATTGTGTAAAATATTCGCATGCCACGTTTTGGTGAAATGTACGATCTAATATAATATATTATAAGACCTACATTGCATAACTACATTTTTCAGCGAATAAATGTCTTCTATTCTTGTATAAATAAAACTAAAGTTTTCTTATTTTCTCAAACAAAGAACTCAGATATCGCAGGTTCCAATAACTTAGAATGGAAGAAGCTCAAGTAAAGATCTAGATTCGTTTTCAATTCACAATATACTTATAAATTTTAAAAGTAAAATTCTTTGTTCTGTTGTTTTAAGTAAACAGACTATTATACAGTAAGTAAATACTTATTGTACTTTTTAAATAACTGAAGAACATTTGTAAATAAATTGTTCATTTTATTATATTCTAAATGGAAATTAGCTTTTACATTTTCAAATTAATTTAACGTACGTGTTTTATTTAAAGCGATCAGGTTCGTGCACAGGACCATTGACATCTCGCCTATTTCTGCTGCCAAGCAGTAATGTGAGCATCACTGCGTCCTAGTTTTGAAGGGTAACGGAGCTGGTGAAATTATAGGCACATGGGACTTACCAACTTATGCCTGAGAGTGACGGAGCAGTCAAATGACAGTGCTCGATATTGGTTTGCAGGATTTTGTCGGATTTTATTGATATCAGATATTGTTTGGCCCGTGTTTCTACATGGTTTCTGCTATGACAGACGCTGACGTATATGATTATAAAAATGTAGTAAAATCAATGACCTCTGTAGACCAACGGTTTGCACTGTGCTTACTGAATGAGGAGGGCCCTGATTCGATTCCCCGTAGAGCCAAAACAAGAAAGGGAATTGCCTAGTTAGACACCAGGTAATCAGTGTTTTAGTCTAGCAAATTGTTATTATTATAAAAACAAAACACTTAAGGACAAACTAATGAGTGTAATTGAAAATGAATTTCCTTATATTTATAAAATAAAATTAAATGGATAGTAAAAACAATAAAAAATTTGAAACGATAGATAATTACAGTTATTTGAAAAGGCCCGTATTAAAAGCCGGCAATTTCAATGGAGAATATCATTCGTGTCGATATACATAGATGTGTAACAATCGCGAAAACCTAAATCCATGTTAAGGTTCTTGATTCTTAATAATATATCAATAATCAAATCACCAACCCACGAATATTCCTCGGGTCTCTTCTCAGGCGAGGGTTTGGACCTTAGTCCGCCACACTGCACTGGCGCAATACGGGTTGAGGACTTCAGACATCGTGAACCTTTTTCGACGTTCAGGTTTTATGACGATACTGTCTTTCATTGAAGTCTTTAATGGTAAATTTTAATTAAATTTCGTACATAAATTCCCAGTAACTCAGAGATGCGAGCCCGGACTCGAACCCACGGTCTCTGCTTGAGAGGCGGTAAGTCAAATAATTAGGCTACCACAGCTATTTTTAGTGAATTGCAATTGCCTTGGTATTCAAGAGTACAGGGATTTCCTTAGTTTGAGATTTGGTTACTGGTGTTCTTATCTGGCTATATTATTATTATTATTATTTGTTGTATAAACGTATAATTATTTTACTACAAAACAATAATGAATTGTGAATGTCTGGAATAAATGGTTAATATGGTTATCCGTTTCAGATTCTTGCGTCTCTCATGGCCTATAAAATTTGCATGTCTAATTGGGAGGTTTTTAAATTTTGATTATTTTTTCTTATTATTATTTGGTTCAGTGTTAAATTAATGGTTTAACTTTATTTGAATGGCTTAAATTGTATGTAATTGACAATTTTTTTTAAGGAGTTGTTACTTTAGTGGTACTAAAATAAATGGAAAATTTAACCAGGTTATAAGTTGGTTTTTTGTAAAGAGCTATCAAAATCTAGAAGGTCCGAATTAAAAACAAATTATTTTTAACCTGCAATTTCCAAAAAATCGTTAGGGATTTTTAATACTATGTAAAGTAAAACGGAACGCAATCCCATGAAACGGAACGGATTTTTATGTAATTTTTTGGCTAATTCGCCAGTGGCCAATGTCATAAAAAATATTGATAGATCAGATGTCAAAGTCATTCTTGTTGCAATTTAATTGGAGCCATAGCATTTGAAAGAAAAAGAAAGAATAGCAAATTAGGCTCTTCTCACACTGGCGCAGAGTCGAAGCGTCGCGACGCGTTATGTTTTTCACCTATAGCATACTTATTCATCAGACGTTTGGTTGCAGTCGAGCGGCTTCGCGTGTCGACGCGCGTTACTTGAGCGCAGTGAGGTGTCAGACGCCGATCACACTGTGATCCGGGCGCACTAATGCGATGGTCGTCGCACGTCAACGCGCGTCGCCTGGCGTTGTGGTTGAAAAACAGGACGCGACGCGACGCTTCGACTCTGCGTCAATGTGAGTTGAGCCTTAGAATTAAGATTTTGAATATTTTAGCGTTTAAGTGTTGCTGCTTTTTGAACTTTTTTTAGTATCGCAGTGTTGCTGGAATTAATTTAACATATCTACCATACTTTTGTTTTAAATAAATAAATAAAAAATGCAGGTCACAATATTTTTTTAAATTATTTTACTAAACTCTTTATTTCAAGCTTACATCTTGCAAAAAAATTGAGGCTGGTTAAATTTTTCTGGGAATAAAGTACCAAGTTTCATACTAATTCGGTACAAGTCCTATAAATGTGTATATGGGTTGTGGATATGTCAGATTGACTGCCGTCAACATGGAGGTGTTGAGAAGTCTTTACGCAGTAGCCGCATTGACCGTCCTAGCCCAAGGAGTAGAAGACCAATTCAACTGCGTCATGGAGTGGGACAGGGAGACGTCATCTCTCCGAAACAGTTCACTAACGCGTTTAAGATGCTTTACATCAAAATCAACGGGTAGTACATCTCACACTTTCGATTTACAGAAGATATTGCAGGAGCTCGGCGAGAAACGAAAGTTATGTTCAACGCACATGTGACCCCGGGACCTGTTACCGTAAGTGGGGCTACTCTTGAGGTTGTCATAAATACGTCTACCTTGCCCAAAATATCCAGCTTGGCAAGCACAACTTCGAGAACGAAGCCGATATAAGAATTCGTTTGGGCTGGGCAGCATTTGGGAAGCTATAACTTCAGGTCGTCAAACCCACAAAGTCTAAAAAATAAGGCATTTAACCAGTGCGTTCTACCAGTTATGTGTTACGCCGCCGAGACTTGAACATTAACAACTGATCTCATCCATCATCATCCATCACTCAAGGTCGCTCAGCGTGGGCTGGAGCGAGCTATGCTTCGGGTTTCTCTGATGGACTGAATCTCTAATGAGGTCATGCGTCAGAGAACTAAAGTGATGGACATAGCTCGCAAAATCAGTAAGCTTAAGTGGCAGTGGGCCTGGTATGTCTGCAGGGTTAACCGCCGACGGAGCAGACTTGTTCTGGAATGGTGACCACATCACGGAAAACGTATTATATATATATATCACACTGTGGGATAATTCAACTGAGTCGATTAGGGTATTTATTCTTCAAAAACGTGCACTAAGAACAATAGTAGGCATAAAAAAGGGTCAGACCTGCAGAAACCTTTTTAAGAAATACAATATAATGACCATGTACTCACAATATATTTATGATATAATAGTTTATGCGCGTCAAAACTTGGCTACTTATGAGCGACGTACGGGCGGAGGCCGAGCGTTACGAAACGCGGGAACACTAAAATCCGTTGCCCACCGTACCGAACTTGCAACTAGAAATCAGCGGGTAATAGGTCCCCGATTCTACGAACATCTACCCACAGACCTGAAAAGTGTTAGAAACGATGAAACGTTTTGTACCCGACTAAAAATCCTTTTATTGGATATTGAATTGTACAGTGTCGATGAGTTTCTTTTGAAACAATTTTAATTTTATTTTATTCGACAAGCAGTAGTTATACTACTTTATTTTATATTCATTATTATTATTATTTTGTTACTGACGATCATAGTTATCCCTTGACATTGTATTTCCAATTGTAATATTGTGACATTGATAACATGAAATAAACGATTCTATTCTATTCTATTCTATTCTATTGTGGGACGCCCTGTGGTAAGATGGACGGACGACCTGAGCAAGATGGCCGACATTGGCTGGATGCGGGCGGCACAAGACCGGGAGAGTTGGCGTGCTCAAGGGGAGGCTTATGTCCAGCAGTGGATGCGTGTAAGCTGATAATGTGTATGGAACGACACAAAAGGTTTTTTAATTTTTATTGCAGCTTTACTGTGATTGTCGTCCTAAATCTAAACTCTTTCATTCTTTACAGAAAAAAAATATATTTTGCTTTTGCTGTTTGGCTGTTTACGGCGTATCGTATACTAGCAACTTTGTTATATATGTTTAAAAAATGGTATATACTGGATCGTCGAACAGTTGGGTAGCGGCTGTAATGAGTATGAAGCACTGACCTGGCGCACACGATTTCACGCTGCCTTAAGTTTGAAACAAACGCACCCGCCCAGTGATAGGGCTGGCACAATCATTGATTAAAAAATATGTAGCAAGCAACCCACCTTGATTGGACTGCTCTCAATCGATTGTTGCGAAATAACGCTACGTGCCAAATTTAATAGGTAAGTCAATGGTGATAAGTAAAAAAAAAATCAAATAAATGAAAAGCCTTAACAAGCTTTCGTGAACCTAAGCATGAGTCTTTACGCAAAAAAGAGAAGTTTGAAGCCTTCATCGGTATCTGTATATCTATGGCATCGTATCTCCCAAACGGATTGACTGTTTTGAAAGCGGTTAGTTTTTTTTTATTTAAAGACAGGTTTAATCAGAATGGTTTCTAGCTATATTTGGTGAATGTTCAACTGTTTACAGAGCACCAGCTCTTTTGTCTGTTACTCTAATGATCCCAGCCGTACAAGATGACAGGGAATTTTAAATTTTTATTGTTATTTTATAACAGGCACGGTCTCAAGTATTTTCCACTATGGACCCAATTTCACATGACTCCGTAAGAGTGTACTGAAAAATCTATACCGTTTTGTTTCTGAGATCATAAAGAAAATATTTCTTTTTGGCTACAAAGTTGTAAGATGTAGCACAAAAAATAAATGCTCGCAATACTTTTTCTCTGATAAAACAGATTTTTTTTATAATATCAAGTGACGTGGCGAACAAGTCGTGTGCCTCATGGTAAGCTACCCGCCTGTCCGTAATAGATGCAGTGCCAGTCAGAGCTTTGAATTGCCAAAATGGGGGGCATTGCCATTGCGCCCGTCTCCCTGAGACATGAGTTGACAAGTCACATGTGTCTGTAATTTCACCAGCATCCTTACTATGCTAATGCTATTACTATTAAGTTACTGTTTATTACTACTGATTTCTTAATTGAGTAGGTCTTCCAAGTACGTAATTTTTTTCTATACAGTGCATTTGTATAGAATAGAAAAATGACTAAATTGTTTACACACTTGTTATATTAATTTGCAGTAATCAGAATAAAATATAAGATTGTTTATGTATGCTTTAAATTAATGGCTATTGTACAGTGAAATGAGGGTGCACAAAAGGAGCCTCTCCACACGTACCATTTTTTTCTTGTACGTCTAGCGCACCAGGGGGCGCACCCTGGACCGCAATCAGTTTAGTATCTTACGTCGATTGGCAAATCCTTACACCACGATGGCAAACACTGCAGTGTATGCCATCGATACGATAAGAAGAAGAAGTGAATATACGTATTTATTACCGAAGTGTATTTTCTTAGTTGATACGGCAACCCTAATCCCCGATGCGAGTAGCCGGATAAACGAACACGACTAGATCAAAGGCAAGGTATACTTTTTCTGCGCATTCTCCGAGTGTCGTACATTTTATTAACTCTCTTATTGTTTTTAGTGAAATCTAGTGTTTTTAAATGTTTTTATTAAAAACATGTACAACTGCTGAGTTTACAAGCTGAAATTTTAACAAAAATGTTTACTATCTGGTTAACCGTGTAAGGGCGTGTGCACAAAGAAGCAGGTTACCGGTCCTGACTCTCTGTACAGGTAAATTAAGCTTCAATCATGGCTTCTAGTTCGTCAGACGACGATTTTATGTAAAAATAACAGTGGGTGTATCAGATACTTTTTTTGATACCAAGTGGCGAGACAAACAAGTCATGAGCCCTGTAGTAAGCGACACGCCAGCCACGCCAGCAGGTGCAGTACCACTCAGAGTTTTAAATCGCAAAGACCTGAGAGTCACTGCCACTGCGCCCACTACCCTGATACATGAATTGATAAGTCACTCTGTAATTTCACCAGCACTTTACTCTTCAAAATAAGGCAATAATGCTCACATTAATGCTTGGCGGCAGAAATATGTAAGTAAGTAAAGACCTGTAAGGCGATTGTAACCTGCTTCTTTAGGGAAGCACCTTAAGGAAAAAAAAAACCAGTGGCATTGATATTATGTTATTTGAGCTCTCTGTTGAAGTCTATATTGGTATTCGTTAGACTATACCTTTTAAAATTTCTATCTGTTCAAGACTTGAAAGATATTTAGTGGAAACAGTATTGTATACAGTATCACTTCAAAAGACAATATTAATATCACCGGGTGGTCTTATTACGTTGAAAAATATGACATAAAAATATAAATATAAAATGGGGAATTTTTAATTTAGAAATACAGATGTTCTTAGACAGCGGTAATATAACACAAAAGAGAAAATACTTTTAGGGAGAATATAAGTTAATTAGACATTCGTAATTCAAACTAAATTAAACTCTAAATTAAGGGTCAAAAAGTTCAAATTGACTGAACACAGTTTATGGGCGCGGCTGTGACTGGGTGAACAATTGAAGTAGGTCACTATTATACTGCTACTGACCAAATCTCTGATCGTCCCTAATACCTATCTAATAGTAAGTTACGTAATAAGCTGGTATTTGTAGATGCTCCGATTTCTATGTACTATACGTTTCTTGCAGTAGCTTTCCTTTCGTTTGAAACAATGAATAACTCTATTCCGTTAAAATCCGTTAATAATAGTAATAATAGTAACGCACACACTCGTGTTCCCGCACTAAGGAAATCCCGTATTACAGGTGCCATGGACACTCACATAGACAACCACAAATTACATCCATTGTCTCACTATTGTGTATATATGTATTTATAATATGTGTATATAGGGCTCTTAAATTCTGAAAAACTTTTATAAAGGGTCTTTCAATGAGAAGAAAGACAAATTAAGCTGAATGTTATTTCTGCGTACGCCAGGGTCGCATATATGACAGTACAAATTGTAATATTTGTTATATTTATTTGTTGCTTTTGTCTATTTTTTTTGTTTTATGTTGTTTATTTATTTATAATGTTTTTTACTTATTTTGTAGGTACTATTTAATTATTTTTATTTTGTTTGTATATGGACTATAATAAGACTAAGTATACGATTGCAGCGGTCGCGCGGACGCTCGGTGTGTAAAAATGATATCAAATAGTAGGCGTGTTTATTGTTGTGTTTGTAGTAGTTTGAAAAGAGTGTCTCAAATTCATTATTGTAGCATTATGGGAATATGAAGCATTCTATTTCATATTTCCATAATCGAGATACCGATCTCCGATGCTGGTAAGTACTGCATTTAACAAAGGTTTCAGTATGGGAAGAAAATACTGTGATGAACACCTTAATTTTTTAGATTATGCTTACAATTTGTGAGTACAACTAAAATAAAATGTGATAATCCTACGTTCTGAGCGAAGCGTAGGCATTGATGCGCCGAACGGACGGAAGATGACCTACTTGTCTTATTATATATACTACATTCTTCATCTCTTGTATTTTTGTGTTGTGCCGTTGCAATATTTTTTTTTCTATTGTAAGAAGAAAAACCGTTGGCTCTAGACCTATTGCTGCTGTTATTGCGTTGCTGGAATAAGGAAAAAGCTGCAGTAATTTGCGTAACGTCAGATGGTTTATTTTGAAGAAAGTCAATATAAATATAGAAAATGATATTATATATTTTAATTTTATATTAGTATTATTTTTTAAATTTATTTATTTTTTATTTCATGAATACAACTATGATCCGAGAAATGGTAGTAGGTACAGCCTTAATAATATGTTAGTACTTAAATTCTATAACAAAGTTTGTAGTCTGTATTAACTGCCGTATCACTGGGCAGTCAATCGTTCCACCAATTGATTGTCTTAAGAAGGCTATTGGGGCTGACACGTATTGTGTTCAGTATCGAATCGACGCGACTTTTTATGGATGACAGCCATTAGTTTGTCTGAGATACTGTAGAAATGTGACAGCCTCAATAGCGTTTTAAAGGCATATTGTTGTATTGCACGCGAAGAGCATCCAGTGCGCGCTGAGTGTAGCTCGTTTACAACGCGCCAGCGTACAGTGGAGTGCTGTACGCTCTGAAGAGCATCGTCTTCACTGCAGCAGTAAGTACATCTGACGAACCTGTGGGCGAGCATGTTCGCTCTCACTGATAGTGCTCTCCGTGCGCGCTGCTTATCCATGTTATCCTTGAGGCCGTCGGTACATTATGCAACACTGTTTGTATATTTACAAGTTCTTGTTCGCTTATACCACACACGAATTGTGCATGCTTTCTTCTTGTTTTAATATAAGTTTGGAGGCCTCTGCAGGTGGTTTAATATCTCTAAAAGCCCGTAAATTTACTGTCGTACACAATATGAAAACGACCGCTTTAGAAGAGAAATGAAAAGCTGCTTTTTTGGTAGTCTTTCAGGATTTGTGATTTATTGAAATAGGACGACACACGTCTCCCTTTACATTTAGGTTGAAATTGAAATCTGCGGCACTTACAATAAGACAGCCTTAAATCGATAATGTAAACTTAGCGTGCTGATGGCTGTATTATACATTGATTTCGATAAATAATTCACAATTTTTGTGCATAAAAAAATATTTGCTGACGAAGTGGATGTTTTCACAAATCGTTAAAAAATATCCATACAAGATATTGTCGATACTGCGAATTGGTACAAACCTATAATAAAACTAGAAAATGTGGCCTACAATCCATGCCAGATTTTATATCAGAATTAGTTCTACGGGCTTCTTCCGCAGTAGTATTTAGTCTTACTTTCTGCAGAATCAATTAGTTTTACCGAGAATCGAATCAGGTCCTTAGTTTCTCTACTTTTATCATGCATACTGGCAGATGTTGCATATTAAAATACGGCATTTGTTTTAACGAATCTCATCGTCATCATCAACCCGTTTATACATCCCATTGAAGGGCACGGGTCTCCTTTCAAGCGAAGGCTTAGGCTAAAGTCCGGCTCACTCATCCAATGCGGGTTGGAGATTTCTCACGTTTTCCGAGTGTTGTGAACCTTGTACGAGGAGTAGGTTTCACTACGATGTTTTCCTTCACTAAAAAGCTAGTACCTAATACATTTCAAATTAGATTTCGCACATAAATTCGGAAAAATTATAAATCCGGATTGGAACACACGGCCTCCGTTTAAGAGATAGGTCAAACTATAGGCTACCACGTACCGTTAGGCTACCACCACCACCACTTGTAGTACTTAGTCTTACTCTATCCAGAATTATAGTTTTATCGAAAATCGAACCAGGCGGCCTACCACAACATCTTAACACAATATTACTTTAACCTTACATTGACTTTTCGTACGTGCTTAAAGTAAGCTTATCGTAATGTTAAAACTATAATGTTTTATTGGCAGTTTTGTGACTATTCATTCACTCAGTTCGTACTTTGATGCGACTTTAACCTTAACGTAATATTGCTCTTATGTCAAATTTAGCAATATTAAAATAGTTACACGGATGCAATGGAAACAATATTATTTTTAGTTTTATTGTCTTAATATTGATTTGTAACGATTAATAGTTCAACTTATTTATTTGTATATATCTCTTCAATATTTTGTTTATTTTTTATTTAATAGCACATAGGAAATAATTTCTCGTTAAATAAAAATACGCGATGTTTATTTCGTAAAATTATGACAATGCCATCTATATGCTCCTTGACGAAACTAAAAGTTGACACTGGACTATAATTAGTTCCGAATTCACAACGTGACTATGAAGACTCAGCTTCTTTTATTTATTTTTCTTCATGAAAATGCGGAATAATTATTGAAATCATGTTGAAAACAACGTAATTGCAATAGATTTTATTATGGCATACTTTTCTTTTTTTAACAGTCAAAATTATCTGAATGTAAATAGTATTAACATTATAACTACGATAAGACGATTCGGAACATCAAAATAGAAAGAGATGGCATTATATAGTTCACATAGCGTTATCTCTTTCCTATTTTTAGTAAGGAATAGACAATATTGGGAAATCATTCCTACTTTCAATCACTTTAGCAATAATACATTACTTGGTTGACAAGTTTGTCTTGGAAGAATTTGAGTAATATTGTAATAAGCTTATTGTAAGATTACATTGAAATAAGATTGTTTTTGGAAAGGTTATGGTAGGCCCCCAGATCTTCGTCGTGGTGAATGTGCACCGACCCCACGGCGCCGATTCAACCGGCGCACGGTGATTCACGCTCCATACTAAGGCGGTCATAAATACGTAACTCCGAAATTATTATTATTTTTTTATTTTATTACGTTAAAATATGATTAGGTAAACGTAAATTAATAAAATTATACATTTTAAAAAATATTTGACAATATTTAGGTGTAAAAATGTCTCGCAGTAATTTTGTTTTTAGACGATGTATCTAAAACATTTTATACTGCGACTTTTAATGGTAAAACTGTGTAAATAATGATTATTTGTATTAACAATAACCACAAATGAATAAATTAAAACAATAAAAATACATAAAAAAGTTCATTTTACAAAATACAAACAAAACACAAATTATACCAAAATACATTAAATCTCAACAATATTAACTTTATATACATAACAAGTCTAATACAGCTTTTGACAGTACACCTTTTTTTTTAACAGGTAACTTTCGTAGACCTGTTATGAAGGGATCTGAATGAAGAAGCAGCCTATTTACTAAATCTGTGTTGGTCACAATGCGACTCATTTTACGCGTATGATTTTTTCTAAAAGACTTGATGTATTTGTTAGTCGCTTCAGCTGCTTCTTCAGACAACTCTCCGATTGACAACAAACCGTAATCTATAACATTAGCACCATGAATTAGAACTTTGTGAACGGAAGCAGGCATGTTATACCACGGATACTCGGCAACTAACTGCCGAGCCGTCTCTAAAGCGAACTCTTCGAAGTTCGTCTTATTAATATTATATCCCGAATTTAAACATTGAAGGATGATCCAGCAACGATCTAGGAGATCCTTCTTGATCCCAGTAATTTCAGCGGAAATTTCTGAATTCGAGAAAAACCGCCTGGCTGTATTACCATCGTTTGATGTTCCGCTTCCGCCACTTTTAGGCTTATCCACTATAAGCCCTAATCTTTCTCTAAATTGAGTCTGAACATATGATTTTTTTGCAGCAACAAGCATTTTGTCATTAGCGGACCTAGCTTGCCATTTCCTAACATCTAACTTGTACGCGACATGAACAAAATATTCAAAAAAACGTATTAACGCGTGAAGAGGTGATAAACCAAATTCATATTTACTCTCATCGACTTCCTTATTTAAACATTCGTCAATTTTGTTCATTTCACTGGGCAAGGCGTTACAAATAAAACATTTTGATGAAGAAACACCACTAAGTGCATTACACACTTTACCATCTACCATAGTAAGTTGCAAACAATGAGTAATGCGATATTCGCGATCTTCTTCCTTGAAAACAGTAGGCTGCAAGTTCCTTATTTTATCTTTAAAATGAGCTTCTTCCTCAACTGACACTGCAGTCGATTCCTTCAAATATCGGAGGCGTATAGGACGACAGTATCGAGTTGATGAAGGACGAGGATTTTTCCACAAAACTACTGAATTTTCTTTGTTATCTGTTGTCAAAACAAGCTGAAGTGGCACATACGAAGTAACAAACAGGCTACTGTCTTCAAGAGTGGAGTCAGAAAAACACTGTTTATATTCTGAATGCCCTGTACTGCCATCGAAACCCCATTTCCCTATCAAAGATATCTTATCTAGAGACTCATTAGGTACACTATCCAAAACATCTTTTTGAGACTTGAGAATCCGATTGGCAGTATGATCTAATAAACTTTGAAGTTCGACTTCGGCGGATGATTCTGTAACAGTAATATCTGAAGGATAACAGTGTTTTTTAGATTCCACGACACTTTGGTAAGATGGGAAAATGGTTTTTGAAAACTTATTGTCTATAAATTTCTTTACTAATATATATTGATGTCGAGTTAACTGAGCTTCAACAATGAGCGATAAAACTTCGCTAGAATCGATTTCAGGACAAGACAAGCTATCGGACGCATTGAGCAATGACTGTACAAGAGAAGGGTCTTGGTTAGACAAACTAGCCAATCTTCTCCTTTTTGTACGTTTACTGGTGTCGTCAAAGTTAATTCTCGGACGGCCATGCGATGAAGAAGTTGATGGTTTAACTTCGTCAAAGCTCTGAGATACACGTAACTCAGTTCGCTGTACATCAATATTTTCAACGACATGCAG
The DNA here is from genome assembly GCF_003589595.1 of Hyposmocoma kahamanoa. Lineage (NCBI taxonomy): Eukaryota > Metazoa > Arthropoda > Insecta > Lepidoptera > Cosmopterigidae > Hyposmocoma > Hyposmocoma kahamanoa. The sequence continues at coordinate 5,903 of NW_020655828.1, read as the reverse complement.
CCAATCTGAATATTTTTCTAAGAATTTAGATCTAGTACGATTCGACTTTGCCCAGTAGTGGGAAATTCGTTTACAAATATTCTTAATTTTAAGGCTTAAAGTCTCTAAATCAATATTTTCGATGTCGTCAGAAAGGGATGATGTTTCGGTCAAAGTGCTCAGGACGTGTTGCATTTTTTCATTTGGATTACCCACTTTAGAGTGCCAAATATCAAAAATTGTCATCCTCGATACAGAACATTTGAAAAATGTACCTAAAACAATATGAAAGCTGAACTTAAAAAAAAATTAAAAATTCAATACTATGGACATGCATACTTTGACACCCCTTTAAGCCAAGAAGAGGCAGCAAGATGCAAATGAAACTTATAGCTCTTAATAAGGACATACTCCTTATTCAAAAACCATATACCTCAGGTGCAGCTCAGCGCAGCCAAAAGTTGTAGGTCTAAAGGAAATTAAGTTATGCCAAAAATTTTCACCAAAAAACTGCCTTCAATAAAAAAATTATATAAAAAAAAAAATATGCATAAAAAAAATTAAAAAAAATTGATAATAAAAGTACATACCATGCTCTTGGATCTCCATGCTTTCACAACACGTAAACACTTGATTTGGAATAGTGACACTCAAAAACAAAGTGATTAAGTTTCGATGACTCACACGTGGTGATAATTAGTCTCGCGATGCGCTCACTTCCGATGCACAAAAGTGAATGATAACGTGACCTAATTACATTGATATTTATAGTTTTTGGAAGCTTGTTAACTAGTTACTAACTTAGTGAGTTGATCTAACCGGGATAAGCCAATGATTTTTTTTGATTTATGGCCTATGGGGGAATCACAGTGCGGCGGGAGATAAACCCGGGGGGGTTTTAGTGGGGTAGGTCCTCCAGTCTGGAGGGAGAGTCCCCACATAATAATAAAGATTAGATTAGGTACTATAAAGATTTCCCCCGTAAAAAAAATAGGCCCCCAGATCTTTTGTTTACGTGTATCATACATACTTAGCAAACGCTGTATATACAGCATTTGTTCTACGAATCTCAATTTAAAAAAATCTAGAAACTTTGTTTTCCGTATAAAATTACTAATTATAATGTTCCAAGGAAAATATTGCTTATAATATTTTCTCCCAATAATGGCTTATTTGCAAGAGCTTTGTTTTCAGATATAATCGGCTTACTCTTTGTTTGTTTGTGCTTTGCAAGACAAGACGCGTTTTATAACATCTGACTATTGTTTGGAGCCATAAAAAAGGCGAGGTTTAATTAATTCAATAAACTTGATTGCAAAAAATCATCTTAGCCAAAATGAAGACTTATCTGGGTATACGTAAAATCAATTTTCATATCGATACCTCATAATAAATCCAAATCAAATAGCACGACGAGATTTGCATTCTTAACTTCGTACTCTGTGTTTCACAGTGCAAGTACATGTAACGTCGTCATTTTTAAAAAATATCGACAGAACATCTCTCACAAGATTTCGCTTACGGCGTAGAAAGCCGAAAAAACTCAATACAAAAGATCTACAACAGACACAGAAGAATTTCAACTCAACGAAAAAAATCAACTCACGAAATTATCTTTTAACATATGAATTAATTTAGACAATGTATGATTGATTTTTAAAACATTTCTGTGTTCATCTGAGTATTATGCTTCGTAATTTTCTGACTCAACCATTCTTTGCATTGTCAGGTTTCAGCGAGGGACCCTCCTGACATTGAATACAGTCTAATGAAGCCATCCCGTCTCATTTTGAAGTGACTTCGAGTTTCATCACGCTTAAGGGAAAAACTCCAAAGGTTGTCCTTACAATTTGTGTATAGGTACGTTCCCCGTGTAATTATAAATTTCTTTAAGCGAGTTTCACAAATGTTTCCAATATTCGTAATAACATTTTAGGGTGAATTAATTGCAAAGATGCACTGCAGGGCAGTGCCACTGCACCCGTCTCCCTGAGTCACTTCACGTCACTTTGTGATGAACTACCTATTTTCTAATATTAACAAAACTGAAATTACATTCATTGTTATATTTATAACTGTAATTTTAGATACATTTATTTATATAATTTTGTTCAAAAGTGTTTAATATTTCCGTATCATCACTCGTATTAACAGTCGAATACAGTGTTTATATTACGTCGTAACGTTTTATTTAACGTTGGACGACTATAGCGTCTAGCCTGTTCCCATATCACAAATATCTGTCGTGAGTGTATCGTGGAAGTTTATAATATCGTTGAACGACTGCCGTGTCTAGCTGTTCTCACTAGATCGTGACGACAATTTATCGGGTCACGTTAGCCGCTTTGTCGTTTGCACGACAGAACCGTTTGAAGTTGCGATTATCTGTCATCACATTTTCATCGCGACGTTTTATTTATCGTCATTCGACTGTCGTTCTAGCTCTCCCCAGTATCACGGCAGCCTGTCGTCGTAACGACAAAGTGAATGACAGTTGATCGTATTGTACTATATGTGAACAACTCCATTTAAATATACAAGTCACGACACTTTAAACTGTACTATCTGTCGTTAGGACATAACGCGCTCTTAGTTTACTTGGGAAGCTTTTTTGTACGTCATCGTCATCGATTTGTTACGTATAAGTTTTATTTAACAGGTTATGTTACATACGACGTACAATAACGAAAAAGTAAGGCTGTGGCAAAATCTTAGTCTTATATTTAGCAAACTTGTCAGTCTGACGTGTACTGCTAATGAGCCGAGAAGCTAACTCTGTATTAGACTATGCCAATGTGACATTACAGGGTCTCTTTCGGCATGCTATTAAAAAAATTGTAGACTCTAATAGTTAAATAATGTTTCTCTTAACGGCTTATAAATAACACAATAAAACAACAGTAACCCTACTGAGTGGCGGTGATAAAAATCACTTGCTGCGAGAAAGGCTCGGAAGCGCCCCCTCGTCGTTTCGACGTTTTCATTACCCACAGAATTTACGACTTGTCGACTCCTGTTCTCACGTTTATGACTTTTTAAGACGTGATGAAGTGGGGACTTACAGAATATGTACAGATTTTCCTCTTGGACTATTACATAGGCAAAACGACTAAAATATAATCCGGTCTGTGAAAAGTTGTCACTTTTCATGCCGACATCAAGAAAATAGTGTTGTTCTGCACGAACCATTGCCAACTATTTTCAACCCTCCTGAATGAAATGAACTTTAATCAAATGAGTTCTTAAAATTTCGCGATTATATTAAATTAAACCGCGTACCTATATTTATTTTTTCAATAAACAAACGCTATGATGCAAACAACCCTATTTTTCACAATACTTACAAAAGTTATGGAATTTAAATAACTTATTAGTAATTTACCAAAAGTCATTCTAATTCACTACATACGTTTTGGTAAATATTTTATTTTAATAGTCACCATCATCAACCCATTTAGACGTCCCAATGCTGGGCCCGGGTTTCCTATCAGGCGAGGGCAATAGGGATCTTTTTGACCTTATATCTGTAGAAATTGCCTTATGAATACGACCGCGACAAGTTACTAAAAGTGCGAGAAGATGTAAATAATGATTTGTGATCTCTACTATGTACTCTATATTTAGTTCGAGATCAATGAACATAGCGTTATTGGTTATTTTATTCGTGTTGTTAAGTTCAATATTATTTCAGAATTTGGTATGTTTTATACCTTCGCGGTTAGTTGTAGTTAAGAACAAGGGCGCCAGCTTATAGTCATAAATCATATTTATGTAGTGCGTAGATAATGGCAGCTTCCTACGGCCCGTGATTTTACCGATTACCTCGCATCCACGCACCAAGAAAAGAGGCTCGTCTATGGTAACCCAGACGCGTCCGTAGCGGTGCAAGGGTCAATGTATAGTAGAAAATGGGCGGCGTCGGTGCACAACGATAGGTATTTATTCTGTGTTTGATTACTTATGAATTTCGGTCTGTGACAGTCGATGTCGTCCGCTGTGCGAGGAAATCTATCAAGGGTCGTGGAAAGCCGCCGTGAACAATATTATTATTGTGCAATAAATGCAATACGGCTCAATCTAGTTTCTTACCGATGTTCGGCTGTCTCTAAATTTGATTTAAAGTTTAAAAATTGGCGAACAGTTATACGATTAGTATTGACTTCTTTATAGTTTAAATACACACATCAAAAATGTCTAGAGATTGAGCACGTTTATTTGATTGAGCCAATAGTGGAAATCAGGTTTTTTAATTATTTTTTAACACCGATGGATTTTTTGGAGAATTTTATATTTTGAATTTGAAAATGAAATTGACAAAAAAAAACATTCTTATAATTATTAATACAAAGATCGGACACTCAGAAAACAATTCTTTCGATCAGGCTGGATTCGAACCGACGTCTTTTAGCATACCGTGGCAGACGCTGTACCAACGAAGCCACGGAACGAACCAGCAGACCTCACGATTTTTTCTATGTGTTTGTTGTCGTGTTGGTTAGATTGCGGTAAGACGCGAGTAGAGTTAATTGGTCGGTAGTGGATGGTGTTAGTTCGGTGCATAATCAGGTCGAGTTATTTACGTCGCTACTTACTTAAATTTATGACATACATGCACCGGTTCGACCTGTTCGTATCAGGCATCTTCCTGCGCCGTGGTTGAATCTTCGTAACTTTATGGAGAAGAAGAATCGTGCGAAAGCCAGGTACTAAGCTGAACCATCTGATGCAAATTGCAAAAAATATCACCGAGTCAGAAATCGCTGCAATACACTGTCATATCCACAAGTCCATCGAAAATGGTAACCCCACTAAAATTTGGAAATTTCTTAAGTCGCTTGAAGTTGGTAAATCTCATAGCAATCATTCTTCTCTAAATGTGAACCTCGATAACCTTAACAATCATTTTTCATCTGCACCTGTCTTTGACTGTTCAGTCAACACCTTGCAATATCTTTCTTCATTACCAACTCCTATCTATTCTTTTTTCATTCTTAATCAATTTACTGACTGTGATGTTAAGAGAAACGTTTTAGCTATCGCTTCCAATGCTGTAGGTAGTGATTGCATTAGTCGTAATATGATCATTCCTCTCCTCGATCTTCTCACTCCCGTCATTACCAACATCCTTATAAAATCTGTCTCTACCTGTGTTTTTCCCTCTGCCTGGAAAGACGGTTATGCCATCTCGCTATCAAAAAAAAAACAAACTCACCATCCCTATAGACTACCGTCCTATTTCAATCCTTACTTTCCTGTCAAAAGTCCTAGGAAAATATGTTCACCATCAGTTGACTAATTTCCTAAACAGGAAAACCACTGATGACATCCGTTTGGGTATGGAAAATCAACAATTGACTGTGACACTCCTTGACTTTAATAATGCCTTCAATGGAGTTGATCGACTTATTATTGGAAGTATTGCGTTCTCTTAACATATCTCCAGCAGTTATTAATTGGTTTCGAAGCTACCTTTGCGGGCGTCGGCAGTGTGTACGTAATGAGAATTCTCTCTCCACGTGGTGCGATATCTCTGCCGGAGTTCCGCAGGGTGGCGTCCTTTCTCCTCTATTATTTTCTTTGTTTATTAATTCTATTACACACTCTCTCATTTCGTCCTATCATCTATATGCTGATGACCTCCAAATTTACACCCAGTCGTTCTTTCAAGACTTACCAAGTGCTATTTATGCTACCAATGTGGACCTCGAGTCCATCCGACAATGGAGTTACTCCTTTGGCCTAAAAGTTAACCCGTCCAAAACACAATCCATTGTTATAGGTAGCACTTGGTTCACTTCTCGTATAGACCTAGACTCCTTACCCCATGTGGTTTTGATGGTGTCCGAATTCGTTTTGTGGACACAGTTAGGAATTTGGGGGTAAATTTTGATAAATGTCGGACTTGGAAGCCGCACGTTGCTGAG
>NW_020655827.1:0-25478 GCF_003589595.1 Hyposmocoma kahamanoa | reverse complement strand
CATTACGTGTTGCGTAGGTATAAATAGACGTATAATAAATAAATATTGATTGTATAAAAAATAATACTTAATATAAAATAAATTTAATAAAATATAATAATATATAAAAAAAAAAGTTTCGAAGTATGGGTTCTGTGTAACCCACCAGTCGACGAAGTATTCAGATATGCGAACAACTGTAACATCAGGGCAACGCACTTGCATTCGCAGCAGAACATGCGTCTGATGCATTACTACGTGACCGCTGACAAAATTGTTCTTTTACGTATTAATTATAAGTCACTTTCCGGCCTAAGGTTCGTAACATAGATACAATAATAGATTTTGTTTCATTTGTCCGAAAACACGTTACAGTTTTTTTCATTACACCATTTAATGTTTCACTATTTTGACATATTGACAAGTTATTCTTTTCCCGATTTTTATTTCCCTAACAAACCGTTTGATCAATGTATCTAATTGAATATTTCTATTTTGTAAAAAAACGATATCATGATATATTTTTGTTATATTATTTCTTATTACAGATATTAAAAGTATTAGAACGTGTCGCACAATACAACTCGTCAAATTAAAGCACCTCGCATCTTTAAAAAATATGGTAAACGAGATGCAACTTAATTTGATCGACTTAACTACTAAGTGCCTCCGTAGCCGAACTGTAACCATGCCGGACTGCCACGCAGAGGTCCCAGGTTCGATTCCCGGGCCGGGAGAAATATTTGTATGGCCTACATTTATTTCTCTCGTGAGTTTGGGTGTAATTTGTGATTTTTTTTTCTCTGTATCTGTTACGTTACAGTTACGTGACAGATTCAGAGCTACACACGTTAACGCATGTGTGTAGCTCACGAACCTTTCGCAAACAGCACATTCACCAAATTTGTACGCGCCCATAAATTCTATCGTAAAATAAACACAATTCATGGTTTGGGAAGTCACTTTATTTCTCTATAAAGAGAACTGTACGCTAGGAAAGTATTAATATAAACTTGTTAAAACAACAAACAGTCATTATTTCGCACTAGGATGGAAAAGTCATAAAAATAATAATAACCTACAATACACATTACGAGTTTAGTGTCAGACAATGGTGGTGGGAGATAAAAAAGTCCGTAGCTCAGGAAAATGGCGGAGTGTTCACACTTAGAGGATGGAAAAAAAATTACGAAAGTTTCACAGCGTCGTTGATATTCTGTTACAGTCTGCCATGTTCAAGAAAGGACCAGTCACATAAAAAAAGATGGTAAAAGTTTTCGAACTATTTAATTGAAATCAATGACTTCGATCTGATAGACCAGAACATTCTGAGCAACTATATGTTCCAAACTGTTCCAAACAAAACACTAACAATAGTGATAGTGTTGAATTTTGTCAAAGAGTGTCAGTACCGTAGTACCGTGGACAGACGTGACAGTCTTTGCCTATTGGGAATAAATTAGGCAGGCAGACTTTATAAACATTTCTGGAAGAAATACCAAAAACATGAATGTAAGACCGGGCGTACCTGTGAGTGAGCGCATGTTGCGCAAACATCTGTTTGTCTTACATGGAGCGGGTGCGCGTTCCAAAGACGGATTGCATGAAGGATAGAAGAATTAGACAAAAAATCAGTGTGGTGAGAAGGAATAGAGAGCTTAAGGCTGCGGGATGATCGAAATTCGCATACTGGCCGAGGGGTTTGAAATTGAAATGAACATTTAAGATAATCAGGTGCAGCCGGGTCGAACAAGATGGAGAAAAGAGAGGTTAAAATTGTTAAGGACCTGCGTTTACGGAAGGGAAGCCAATTTAGTTGACGACGAAAAGCAGAGATGTGGTCATACTTCCGCAGACCAAAAATAAACCTAATGCAGTTGTTAAGAAGACGATCTAATCTGTTCAAGGAGACTTGAGAAATGATTTTTCATTGTGGAAAGGCAAAGATCATTAGACCAGCCTAGACTTTTTATATATTTTTTGTTTATTTATAATGGTAACCATAGTAACTCTTTTATTCATATTATTCCTACTCTATTCTTGTGTAGTTGAACACTTTATTGCTTATGCTATGAGATTCAAGTGCTGCGTCTTCACCGCATATCGGTGCAACAGTATGCATATGGACCGCCGCAGATAGTACCTACGCTAGTAACTAGTTATCGTTGATTGAAATATTATAAATCTTGTTGTCTTGTAACATTGCGTGCTAAGGTTTGTAACAGTCACCAAAAGTGCTAACGTCAAATCCTCTTTCGACGTCCAGACACGTTTTGGTGTAAGCAAAGTGTTTTATTTTGTTGGAGATAACTAACTGACGTTTAGTGGGTTGCTGATCTTTGATGAAATAAAAATTGTTTGTCTTTCGTTGACTCACGTGTTAAATTTAAAAAAGAATTAGAAATTTGATAACACAAAAATGATAGAATTTCAGAGATACTAACTGGGATGCACGAATGGAGTCTCCGCGCAACATGTACCCCATTACTTTCCTGTAAGTCTGGTGCATCCTGGGCAACAATGGGCAAGTTATTAAGCTTACTTGGATTCGCAACTCACTTCCTCAAGTATTAATCATTATAGTGTAAGGGTGTTGGTGAAATTACAGGCACATGGGACTTGTCGACTTACGACATAACTCACCCTGATCTTTGCGATTCAAAGCTCCGAGTGGCACTGCAATTGTTATTGACAGGCGCGTATCTTATCATCAGATACACGACTTGTTCGTCCAGTCACTTGATATTACAAAAAAAGGAGAATAGAAATAAAATATTGTTTTTCTACACCTGTACTGAGTTATAATTTCATAAATCATATCACAAAGGCGCTCTTTTTAGTTCGGAGTCAAAATTCTATTGTGAAAAAATTCTATCCCTTCTCATCGCACTGATTTTTTGTCTAATTCTTTTACCCTTCATGTAATTCGTCTTTGGAACGCGCTCCCGCTCCGTGTAAGACAAGCTCAGACCAAATTATCTTTCAAGCGCATGTTGCGCAAGCATCTGTTTGACAATTGTCAAAATTAAGACACTGTATAATGTTGCTTTGGGTACATATATCATATTATTTATTATTATACTATATATATATATGTAAGTTTATTATGTATGTTTATAGTATGTTATTTATTTATACCATACAAATTATCGATTAGTTTTCTAGTATATTGTTCTTCTTGTTTAAGTGTAGCACCAACCTATTGTGTTTTTTTTTTCTGTTTGGCCCAATGGTTGACTGGTAGAGAATGCCTTATGGCATTAAGTCCGCCATTTGTACTTCAGTGTATTGTACAATAAAGTTTAAATAAATAAAAAAGTACATACAGTACATAAGTACAGTTCTGTATCTATTAATAGATTAATAAGCAAAAAATCTTTAACGTTTCGTTTTAATTGATTCTATTTCAATGATTTCACTGAATACTGGACCCTCAGATTACAAAACAATAGGCAGGCAGAGCGCCGAACACGAAAGTGAAGCCACCAAAGCAAATACAAATTCAAAAGCGAATACAACCTCACGACAGTACTAAGCTCAGCGTTGTACTGTTTTCACGTCACGAGTGATTAGTTATTTTATGTTTAAGAGGGAGCAGAGGAAAAATTCCTAATCTTCGATTTGATTTTAGAGGGGTATATCCACTTTAAAGTTAAAAATAAAATATTGTATGAGTAACTACACGATATATTCAAGCATAGACATTAATCAGAAACATAAAACAATAAAGTTTCCTCGATAGATAAATATCACGAAATTACCTCTAATTTTCACATTTTCTCGAAATGCTACAGGTTATTAGGACAAAAATTAGATAATTAATTATATTTATGCGTGATCGACAACTGTCACTACGGATTTTTTTTAATCCCTTTAGTTTTAGAATTATTCCGCTAAAACGAATTTGGTACTTTTAATGCGCAAAATTCAACATCTCCTGTCGCATGTCACGCGAACTTCAGGCATATATTTGTTTCACAAATTTGGGCGGAGCCAACGTCAAAACTTTTTTGGCATGCTTATTTTATTGCATTTAAGAGGTTAAAATGCCGTCTCGAGTCTTTAAAGATTGTAAAAGTTGTTCCCAAAAACAAAAAAAATAAGATGGAATCACAGGGAACTATTGTTAATTTAACTGTTTTGTAATTTATTTGCCCGATAATTTTTGAGATTCACTCGGAACACAAAGCCTCGACATAAATTCGTATGTGTTGCTAGTTTATATCGAAATAAGTTTCCTCAAATTATGTAATGGGTAATAGCAGCATCGAATAATTTACACTTTTGTACAGAAATTAAATAATGCACGCATATACACACTGAAATGTCATGTCAGATTTTTCTAGTAAACAAAATCTGTAAACATTTCCGTAGCATTTATAATTTTCCTTAATGTCTTCCTTTTCAGTAACTGTGTTTACCTAACAAATTGATTCTAAGTAGAAATGGAATCAGGGAAATAGCAAAGACTGTCGCATGTTAAGTTAACAAAAGTCCCGTCAGCTAATTTCACGGTATTTGCCTACGTTTATCGCAGCCTTCCCAAACTAGGCTTTGCAAGGGTCGTTGGCCACATCTTTTCTCTATTGCCAAGTTACGTAATACGAAGTAACAATGTTGAATTTGTCAACAGTGTGTGAGTCACTTACAGAGTTGTTTCTAGAATATAAACAACCTCACGGAACTATATTAGTAACATCATGAACAACAACTCTTAAATCATCAACAACAATCATCAGATTTAATATTTAAATCGATAGTTCTAAACAATGATAACTCTGCGTTAGCCAATGACCTTGCAAGTCAATGATATTAACAAAAGCTTCGAGTACATAACCAGAAATAGAGTTGATATAAGGGCCATCCATCCTTGGTAATTCATCAGGAAAGTAAGCCTTATATCATTTATAAGTATCTCTCTCGTTTGCACTGAAAATCACAAATCAGAAAACTGAAACAGTACAGCGCCAACAACTGACCTGTGTGTACGTCTCCGTATGTTCCAAAAATATTCTGTATTTATTGTAATAAAGATAAAAATCTCTAACTATGGGGGCTGTTCCATTCGGAGGTGTAGGAAAAACAGCAAAACATCTACTTACAAAACAAACGGAATCACATTTTATCGGTAATTAAAAACGTAATTTTGCAATTTTTGTTCATTCTAGCAAAGCTCTAGTTAAACTGGTCCTTTTGAAATGAAACAATTGACAACACCCGTCAAATCGGTTCGAACTCGGGCTGGCCAATCGGAGCGCAGTTGTCATAGTAATGATATGGCAGAATAGTTTTCAAACAAATTAAATAGCATTTCGTCTTTATTTTCGTCTGGTTATATACTCGATGAGCAAAAAAAAGCGCCAGCGATAGCGTAAGTAACTAGCGGGAATGAGAGGGTAGTTGACCTATTTACATGTACTTAGTAATATGTTCTAGAGAGGTTGTTATATTTTAAAAATAATCCTGTATATAATAGACACATGTTTGGCCACGATCTCAACGTTGTTGTGGAGCGGTGATGGTACGCATTTTTTAATAAAATGTATATTCACTCTAACCTTGAATAACCCCTAAATTGCACTTTCCTTTATGATACAAATGGACGGTACGAATAAGTTATGCGCATAGTGGTAAGACGTGAGCTTTAAATCGCAAATATCTGAAGGTTACTGCCAATAAGTCCCAAGTGCCTGTAATTTTGTCAGTACTCTTACCCTTCAAAACCGGAACGCAGTAATGTTCATATTACTGCTTGGTAGCAGAAACAGATAATTTTCGGGAAACAGATGTTGATATCTGTCATTAAGCACTAATGTGAGTATTGTGTGCTAGTGATGATTTGTCAATTTTAAATCTCAGGATGGCGGCAATGACAGTGCGGTCTACATTTTTATGATTAAAGGTCTGAGTGGCACTGCAAGTGTTTTGAGTAGGCGTGTCGTTTACTTCCAGACGCACTACTTGTTCATCGCGCCACTAGATATCGTAACAAAAAAACTAATTGCTAAGAACTTGTCCAGCTCCAGTTATGAAGTTTTCATAACTTTAGAGCATTCTGCAACTTAAGTTTAATTTGCGTAACCACATTTAAAGGCTCTACAGGTGGTATGGTTATAAAAACGTAGTAAAAGTAACGGGGTCGAGGGTTGGACGCACTAGTTGTTCGTAAGTCGGTAGTTAAAATGAAATCTGTCGTAAACTCCGAGATACCAAGTCATTTGTAAGGTTATGATACCCACATAAAGAATGGTGTACTATTCAGTGGACCGACTAAAAAGGGAAAGAATATATCAGATACATTTAGGAGTGCACAGAAACGTCGCATTTCACTTCCAAAGCCCAACAAATAATCATTTATTCCGTAGATATGTAACATTTTTACACTTGAAAACGTCATTTTTAAGCTACTGCTCGTTCACTACGCTGACCTCCCTGAGAAGAACGAGTGAAACTTTAGGGATTGCTCTTTTGAAATAGACTTAAATGCTGTGGAATACATTTTGAATCACAATTGTGTGGAATCTAGACTCTTGTTGTCTTTCCATACTTCTTTATCTAACACATACTCTTCAATTTTGTTATACGACTTTTCAATTAAAATACATTTAATGTAAGTTTTAAACTTCTTCTCTTCTTTAAGAATCTTATTGTAGAAACGTATACAGTTTCCTATAAAAGAATCGTTTACCTTAGTTAATCGAAATCGTGGTACCATGAGTTTGGACTTAGTTCTAAGTTTAATATTATAGATATCTTCTTTCTTAATAAAATTATGTATATTTTTACGGTCATATAAAATATTTGAGTAAACGTACCGTGATGCCACAGTCATGATACCAGTCTCCTTAAACTTTTCTCTGAGAGAAACCCGAGAATACAGACGGTACACAGAACGAATCGCTCGTTTTTGCAACACACATATGGTTTGAATTTCTGCCGCTTTAACCCACATGAGAATCCCGTAGGACATTATGCTATGGAAGTAACTAAACTATACTAGTCTAGCAGTAGCAACATCGGTGTGCTCACATATTGTACGGACTGCGTGTGCAACAGACCACCCTTACGATTCCTTTGATCTACTAAAAAACCAGAAAGTCAGCGTGAGGTACTGCTGGTAAATATTCATAATTTAAATTCATAGGCAGGTGCCGCCTTAAGGTTGCGAATCGATGACTATTCAATTTAGTAGCAGTAGAGCGAAAGACGTCATCCACGAGGAGACGAAGCAAGAGTCAGTACACCTGTTCTGCCAAGCAATAATGTTACCATCACTGAGTTCCGATTATGACAGGTAAGAGTGTTGGTATAGGCACAGGTATATGAAACTTGTTAACATTGTCTCAGGGTGACGCAGATGTTTGTGCTATGGTATTGCAACTGTTATTAACAGGTGTGTCACAGTACAAGCCAGCGATCAGGGGACCTACCATAAACCTTTCAAAAAACAATATTTTTTCAATGTAAACTTAAAATAAGCTTATTATAATATTACTCATATTCGTACCATGACAAACCTGTCAACGAAGTAATGTATTATTGTTAAGGTGACTGAAAGAACGAATGATTTCCCAATATCCTTACTAATAATCTCAGTACAGAGTACAAAAAAAACCGACCTCAAAAGTACGTTGAATTACGTCTATTTGCTAAGTTTAATTGAAATATCCTTAAATTCGCCACTATTCAGGACTTGACACTGGAGATAACAAAAATCGGTTCTCACTACTCAAAGAATATTGAGAGAAAAATGCCTTGAATTGGAGAAATAGCAAAATCAACCATTAAAATAATTGCTCCTTAAGAAAATTTAGGCGCTATTTATAAAAATGAATCTTCATGCGTGAATAGCCACCCTTAGAGGTGGATGATGTGATGTAATGAAATGGGACTACTATGGAAGTACCCCCTTTCCAACAAAAAAAGAATCATGAAAATCGGTTCACAAATACCGGAGTTATCGCGTAACAAAAAAAACTAAAAACAAAAAACATACAGTCGAATTGAGAACCTCCTCCTTTTTTGACGTCGGTTAAAAATAGGAAAGGAATAACGCTGTATGAACTGTATAATGCCGTCTCTTTCTTTTTTGATGTTCCGAATCGTCCTATCGTAGTATATATAATGTTAAAGTACTTTTTAAGTTAAGTAATATTATTTACATTCAGAGAATTTTGGCTGGCAAATAAAGAAAAGCATGTAATAATGAAATCTATTAAAATTACGTTTTTAGAAACTTATGTGGGTGGTCCTATTAACCACCCGGATTTAACGTGCTCACTATGGAGATTCCAGATAAAGTCAAAACTCCGTTATAATTTAGTTGTCAAACTTTTATTGTTCACTACCAAATAGTATACGGTACAAAACAATTAGAAGATTTACACCGATTTACTCGTAACTACTTATGGCGAGGAATATTGCTGGCATCGTTCGGACCGGGCGCGCGACGGGCGATGACTGACTGCGTACACGCGGAGGGCTGAAAAGGTAACGTCAACACATGCGTCCTTACACGTTGTTTTCAATTATTTTTCCGCATTTTCATGAGGAGAAATAAATAAAACAAGCTGTGTCTTGACTGTCACGTCGTGAGTTCGGAATTATAGTCTAGTGTCGCCAAGGAGCACATAGATGTAGCTGTCATAATTTTACGAAATAAACATCGCGTATTTTTATTTAAAGAGAAATTATTTCCTATGTACTATTAAATAAAAAAATAAACAAAATATTGAAGAGACATTGTAAATAAATAAGTTTAACATAACTTTTAATCGTTAGAAATTAATACTATGTGCATTTGACTTCCATCTCACCTTACGCGGACTGCTTTTGTGCCTCAGCACGACTGCAGTGAGCGTTAAACCATGGACGAGCTTGGGGTCCATTAGGTATATCGGAGTATGGTATGTAATACTCCAAACCCAAACGCAAGCCCTCGACTACAGCATCAGCACAGCTCAACGAGTCTCCCGAAGAAAAGCAAACCTGCCGAGGATATGACGCAAAGAAATGGCGCATTTCATCCCAATCTGCTAACCTGTATCGCCACACCCGTCTTATACCACTAAAGCCCTGATCGGGTGGTGAGTATACGGATACAGTTTTCACCAGACAATGGTCGGAAGTGGCCAGTGGGGCAGTCCACAACCACAGAATATCGGTCCGGAACAGTTGTCAGCAGAAGGTCCAAGCAATTAGCCGTATGAGATTCAACATCTGGTATCCTAGTGGCACCACCGACAAGCTGGGAGAGGCTTAGCGTTAACGCAAGTTTACGCGTCTCTCTCCCAGCATGATCAGTCATCTGGTATGGGAACAACCATTCTTGATGGTGTGCATTAAAATCCCCCAAAATGACATGTTGCGCCGCTGGGTACCTATGCTGAATATCATCAGACGTCTTGGTTGTCTCCTGATCTCTACTGTGCGATCGGTAAACACAGCAGTGCACTTTTTGTGTAACTCCTGTGTCTACCAGAAGCCACAAAACAGAAAAACTCGGTGCCTCAAGGTTCTTGAGACGCTTGACACAGATGTCATCACGAACGTATACATAGACTCCGGCACGAGGTAGAAACCTGTGCTCCAGAATATACCCGGGGTAGCTGAGGTACGCCGTGTCAGTCGGACATCTGATGTGCGTTTCAAGATGATGGTGGACCGAATCGAGATTTGAGTGCAGACCTCGGATATTAGTGAGGTGCACTTTTAGTGGGAGGACGTGCAACCGCTGTGTAAACTTATTACCATTTTTGTTTTTCATTTTATTGTTTTAGGAAAGTGAATAGGTAGGAGGAAGGCAGTTGAACGAGGCACTGCGTCGTGTTCAACCAAGCAGCAAAGCTCATACTGCCACACGAGGGTACAATCGATTTGGAGACCGCGGGGACGCCAGAACCCCCTGGAGTTGGCCACCTGGACCTCCCCTCCGATCGCTAACCGGCAAGGTGGATCATTCCGGGATTTTTCGTTGAGTGGCGGGGCAGCCTTTCACGGGTAGCTTTCCCTTTACTTGGGCCTCCAACTTCCCACGGTCGGCCAGCGGTGCGCCGTGCTTCGGATCCCACTAGCCTCCAAAACCGAGCGCTCAGTGTGGCAGTACAAGCAGCTACAACTCGTTGTCAGACGCAATGCAGCTGTTCAGACCCTACCTCCTAATGGCAACTCCCGAACACGAGTCGGAACACGGTGACAACCATTTGGCGACTCGACTACTTTGGGAGGGTGGTCACTAGCCTAGGTTAAAGTAATATTGTTTGATGTGTAAGAAGTTGTGGTAGGCCCCCAGATCGCTCGGTTTGCGACGGTGAAGTGGCGTGACGAGAATGCGCGTGCGATGTCGATACAGCAACATGACCTTTTCATAGTAGTTTTTTATGAGTTATTATGCGCAAAAGAAAATATGACCCCGTACTACAAACAAAGAAAACAAAAAGGCGAGTTTCACCGAAATTACGAAAGACATAATTCAGATAAGTTTTGTAATTACGCTGGAAGGACTGTGGAGACATTTGACTATATTTTTGAAAACACCAAACCAGAATTGAAATCCGACTTTAATTATGAACGAACAGTGTCTCTAGCCGAAAAAATATACCTGACCTTGGGACAATTAAAATAACAAAATATATTTCAATATTATTATGAATGATATATTTGCTGTTACATGCAAATGGTCTTTGTCAAATTGCTTAAATTATATCTTCCAACGACATCTCAACTTGTTTGATAGAAATATAAATGAAGGTAAAACAACAGGACAACGCTGCGACTGTTCTAACGCACATTCATCGCGCGACTGCATAATGCAAACCTAGGCATTCCGATCAAGTCGGGCGAGCCGCCGCACGCGTCGCTGCCGCCACTGCACCGCCCCGCCGCGGTCGCTGTCGTCCAGTTTGCTGCCTTACCCCGTTCACATGGCATTGTACTGCACTTTTTTTGCAGTATAAATCTTACCGAATAAATAGTGGCGCATACATATAGAACCGTTCACACAGTGTTTGTCCTACAAAAAAACGCACACAGCTCAAATACGTTTATCGAATACGCGACGGACTTGTCAAGCAAATCGAATGAACTTTAACGTATTCGGTCAAAGTCAAAGTCAAAGATTATTCATTCCATAGGTAAAATAAATTTACACTTGAAATCGTCACATTTAAGCTACTGCTCGTTCACTACGCTGACCTCCCTGAGAAGAACGAGCAAGAAACTCTAGGGATTGCTCTTTTCAAATAGACTTAAATGCTATGGAATACACTTTGAATCAAATTTGTGTGGATTCTGGAGCCATGTCGTCTTTCCATACATCCTTATCTAACACGTAGTCTTCAATTTTGTAATATGATTTTTCGATCAAAATATTTTTGATGTAGTTTTTAAACTTAGGAAATGATAAACTTAATATATGCTCCGGAATCTTGTTGTAAAAACGTATACAGTTCCCCATAAAAGAGTTGTTTACGTTGGTTAAACGAAATCGTGGTACCATGAGTTTGGACTTAGCTCTAAGGTTAATATTATGGATATCTTCTTTCTTATTGAAATTATGTATATTTTTACGAGCATATTAAATATTTGAGTAAATGTACTGTGATGCCACAGTCATGATACCAGTCTCCTTAAACTTTTCTCTGAGAGAAACCCGAGAAACCTCGGTGTGCAGTGGAGCATAGTATTAAGCATCCCTTACTCACGGCGCGATGTTTTTTACCGAATAGTCACCGAACAAGCGGCGGCGACGTCTAGCATTGAAGTATCTTTTAGAAAGATGGGCACGCATCATTTTATTAGTACAAAATAACCGGCGAATCTTCTATGGACAACGATTTTTTTTATCATTTCTCAGATTTTCGTACAATCTTTCAAATGTATTTGTACGCACTGCCTCTTGATTTACTGGATGAACCCAATACCTTCCATTCATCCGATGACAAAACCGTTGGCGTCTTCTATGCCACAATATAAAAATGCAACAAATCGTGGATCCATTGCAGACGTGTTCTCAGGCGGATTGCTGTGTGAATTCTGCGGCTATCCTTCTTTGAAACGCCTGAAAACATATCGTGTGAACCCCCGTGTCTATCTATTTATAATCGAATACGTTAAAAAACGTGCAGGACAATGCCGTATGAACGAAGGCTCAGGGGGCGCCGAGCACCGCTCTCGGAGACTACAAAGAGATTGCCTCTCTCGCTGTGCTAGCAAATTAAACGGGCTATTGCTTCCCAACAATAGCTGTATAAATGCACCATTTGCACCCGAATTTCTGAACATTGGGGAAAATATAATTGTATGTATTCCATTTTGATCGCGTGCTTTCTAAAGGGCGCCAGGATATTGACTACGGGACGGGCGCTACATAGGCAAGCGAGTCAGGAGAGCTCTCATAGGCTGGCAAAGGTATAGGTTAGTCTTCTGATGTTGGAATGGCGACAATGACCACTAAAGCTCTGAGTGGCACTGCTACTGTTATGGATAGGCGTGTCGCTTACCACCAGGCGAACGACTTGTTCATTACATCACTTGGTAAGTATTATGAAAAAAAAACTACTTAGAAAAATGTCAAAACATTTTACATCGAAACGAACATTTGAGTTTACTACACGCATGTAGGTAGGAAATGACGATAATTTGTAAGGTACTAGTTGTCACATACAGACTCCAGATCGGTCCCAGGGCGGCGATTTGGAGTTATGGAAATGCAAGTTGGGTTTAAATGGCGCCCTATAAATTTCCCACGATAATTGAATTGAAATATTTTGACCCTCTGTTTTTTTGGCAAAGTGTGAAAAAATATAGAAAAAATTGGTTGACACACTTTTTTCCTTTTAGTTGCTAGTCTATTGTCGACCTTGTTGACTTGGCGGATGATTCTTTGTAAAGATGACAGTAACCGCTATATTCGCATAGCGCGCTAAATGCTATATGCTAAAATTATAGCAGTTCAAGATCATGTGATACTGTAACGAATGTCAAGATATACTCAATACTCAATGTACTTATTGCATTCGTATGGTAAACAGGTCTTAAATTTAAATAATGCTACACATATGAGCCCTTTATTAGGGATAACAATAACAGCAGAGGTAGGCCAAGGTTTCAATTATTAATTAAAATTGTTATTTATCTAATAATAAAAAAAAAAATTTCATATAATAATAAAGAAATACGTCATATTATGAGTAGATTTATGTCACTTGAAAGTTTGAATTTAATTGGATTATAATTATAGATATATAATTATATGATTATATACTATAAAGTCATGCCACTGTAGTGCTACTACAATAGCATAACCCTATAGTACATAATTAACATTTATTTATTATTCAAATTTATTATAATGTTATTATTTTTATTTGTCATCAAAGTATTCATTTAAATTGTAATAGCATTTATTAATAAGATGTAATTTTAATTTATTTAGAAACAGTGAATATTTTTCCTCGCTTTTAATAACGGGCGGGAGCTCATTGAATATCCTCACCGACATCGAGTGGGGACTTGAGCTGTGTATGTGTAGTCAAGATCGTGGTAGAAGCAATCTATTGCGTGGTCTAAAAGTGTGTCGTTGAGGCAGGTCGTCAGTGTCAGTGTAAAAGTCAGGGTGTTGTTTAATAAATTTACAAATTTCTAAAATATATATAGAACACAAAGTCAAAACTTTAAATTGTTTAAAGTGCGGTCTGCAGTTATCCGTACTACTCAAATTACCAAGATATATACTCGTATTTTAAATATTATCTAAACTTACACTTCAACAAATTACTTACTTATTCACTTAAGCAATATTTTGCCAAATTGCCACCATCAGCTCAAAATCGGACTAAAACCTGCTAAAACCTAACCAAGTATTACATTACATACCTGCAATGCTTGTTATGCTATATAATATAGGAATAGCGTAATTAATCGTGAAAAAAGATTACATACTAAATTGTTTTAACCAATGACCTACAATTTTTTTCACATAGAAGACAGCGCCATCTATTAAATGTTACTACGATAGCGGTCGACGAATTGAAACGTTGTAAAATTATGCCGCTAGATGGCACTTGTTTCAATAACTAATCGTACTCCAACATAAAGAGAAAGAAAAGTACTTTAAAATGTTGCATTGTTATTTCTTTGAAACTATGATTGCTATTGTTATCTTTTAATTTAACGTTATAATTTGTGCTATATATATTGTATTACTCATCTCTAGTTCTTTGAGAATAATTGTTGATGAAGCACGTTACCCTTGAATAGTAAAGGGGGCATCACTACGCCGGCGTAACGAGTCTTGGTGTCACTAGATTGTAATTGAGTTTATTTCGGGCGTCTAATTGGGTACATACGGGGTTTCTAGAACTGATTCCCGGTATTAACTATTAAATTTAGGAAACGAACCTTTGCAAATTGTATCAAGTCGATATTCTGAATTATTCGCTCTAGTACTCACAATTTAGGAAATTTTGGGACATATTAACGTTTTGATCTTGAATTTCGTTGTTAATTAAGCTATATTTAATTAAATTAATTCGTATGTTTCGTGTTTTAGTAAAGTAAATGTACTTACTTCTATTTTAACTAGAAGTATTTTCAAACATATTTGTCTACTTTAAGGCACAGTATATCTGTTATTAACCGACTTCAAAAAGGAGGAGGTTCTTTTTTTTGTATGTATGTTACGCGATAACTCGATACGCGATTTGTGAACCGATTTTCATGATTTTTTTTTTGGAAAGAGGATACTTCCATAGTGGTCCCATTTCATTTTGAAGAAAATCATCCACCTCGAAGGGTGGCTGTTCACGCATGAAGATTCATTTTTATAAATAGCGCCTAACTTTAATTTAGGAGCAATTACTTTAATGCTTCATTTTGCTATTTCTTCAATTCAAGGCGTTTTCCTCTCAATATACTTTGAGTAGATTCGTAGTGAGAACCTATTTTTATTGTCTCCAGTATCAAGTCCTGTATAGTGGCGAACTAGGGGATATTTCAATAAAAATTAGCAAATAGACGTAATTCCACGTACTTTTGAGGTCGGTTTTTTTAGTACTCTGTACTGAGATTATTTCGTTCACTTGTTACGCAGCAATCTTTCTTTTGTTTTCTTTTATTTTCTTCGTTTACCCCAAAATCCCTTTATTTTGGGTAGAGAAGATTTCCCCAGTTAACAGGTTATTATATCAATAAAAGCATTTTGTTCTTAAGCCTTTGTAGTAAAATAAAATATGGTGTTCTAAGTTTTCGCGATTAGTGGACTTTACACAGACAGTCTATTGCGTGTGATACAGCAATTATTGCGTGTGCACGATTGAGCGCGGGTGTGTGAAGACTTTGGAAGGAACAGGGAAAGACAAACATCATCATCATCAGTCAATCGAACGTATCATGTGGTCTTTCCTGCGCTATTAGTCTTTACACGGACCCTCTTTCCGAGTAAGTAAAATTTCAAACTGGTAATTGCGCGTGCATCTTTCTCCGCGCGCCATCTTGTGCTCTCCTGATCACGCGTGATAGAATGACTGTATAATAGAGGCTAATGTTACACATTGTAAATATTTTTTTTTCGGAGCTAAACCGCGTTTACTGGTTTTTCTTTTAAAACAAATTAACCAAGGGTGTGACTAATTTGATGACTTTAACATCTCAGTGAGCAGAAAAAGAAGAAAGATCGCTGCGCTTCGATAGAGAGTCGACATTCAGCCTAATATTATAACTAAAGCCTAATTTACATACCATATTGAACATTATGTTATTTGTGTCACGTACAAAATAGATACGAGACGGTAGCTGCCGGAATTCCCAAGACTGCAGAATTCTCTAAAAGACGCGTGACCTGTTTTTTGGCTCGTATCTAGTTTGTATGTTTTATATTAACAAAAGTAGCAGGCAAAAAAATCTAAACAGTCATCTTTTTTAATGATTGACCTTCTTTCTCTGAGACATAAAATAAATTAAATCGATGGATGTTTTAAACTGTTCTAAGCTACGCAAAAAAAAAAATGATTTGTATGTACTTAACTTTGATAATTTTACTTATTTTTAACCGACTTCAAAAAAAGGAGGAGTTCTCAATTCGACTGTATGTTTTTTTGTATGTATGTTACGCGATAACTCCGGTATTTGTGAACCGATTTTCATGATTCTTTTTTTGTTGGAAAGAGGGTACCTCCGTAGTGCTCCCATTTAATTTTGAAGAAAATCATCGACCTCTACGGGTGGCTGTTCATATATGAAGATTTATTTTTATAAATAGCGCCTAAATTTTATTATAAGGAGCAATTATTTCAATGGTTGATTTAGCTATTCTCCAATTCAAGGCGTTTTTCTCTCTCAATGCTCTAAGTAGAAGTGAGAACCGATTTTTATTATCTCCTGTATCAAGTTCCATATAGTGGCGAACTAGGCGATGAATCCGGGTTTGTACATTTCCGGTAACCGATTTCAACAAAACTTGGCAAATAGATGTAATTCCACGTACTTTTGAGGTCGGTTTTTTTAGTATTCTGTACTGATTATTTTTTACATCCTATATTTTTTATATAGATTATTCATTATACTCACCTAACCTAACATACTGAATGGAGGCAGCATCTGCATCTTCATAAATGTCATCATTCACGAATCGTTAAAAGATAAGATCAATGATAAAAAAACAGCATCACATATTCTCTTTGAATACCAAATATTAATTTAGTATGCTTAAACGTAAATCAACAAATATAGATGGAACAATTAATACACTTATATATCAAACATATTTTATCCCAAGTTGGAGAATATTGCAACTACAATTGTAGGTAAATAAGCGTACGATTTACCGGCACCTAGATGTGACAACATAAACATGTTTTTACTTAAACATTTCATCTATATCATTCTAGTGAGTCAAATGCTTCTCTATATATCTATTTCGACATTGTCTGTACCTATTTGCAGGAGGAGATACGACCACTGGGACGTGGGGACCAACTTGTGAAATTATAGAGAGTCGAGAAAAAGTCCTGAGCAAGCACGGCTTCTCTCAAGATTCGGCCTGTATAACAAAGATGGTTGATAGGCCCGTGGAAAGACGAAGGGTATGTCCCAGTGGTCATATATGTCTCTCAGTGTCTTCCACGTCTTAACGGCAGGGGACATATCGAACAAGTAACTCGATGTCTTGACAATACCTATGTTATTCTTGCGGACAGGTGTGTGTACAAAAGTACATATTTTTAACCCTCGGAGTTTAAAAAAGAGAGGAGTTGGAAGTTTGACGCCTTCGTCTGTGTACCTGTGTCCGTCTGTGTCATCATACTCTCAAAGGAATGAACTGATCTCAAACGGGCTTTTTTATTTGAAGGTTAGTTTAGGAGTCGATACTGCCTCAGTTCGAATTTCAAATTTTTCGCGTACTGAATCGGTTCTAGCGGCAGAGATACTGGCTATATTTCAGAATTTCTTTTTTTACAAAAGAAATTAAAACCATTTGAAAAGTGTATATCGTATACTATACGTGCTCTATTTAGTTCAGTTTATATTAAAAAAATCATTGCTATATGTGAAGTATCTATTGAATACAGAGATCTTCTTGTAAAATTTCGAGGTAAGTTTGTGTTTTTCTTTTTTATCATCAAAATTGAAGAATTGGGTTTTCACACTGTATACTAATCATTGTATATCTTTAATTTAACTATATGTTTTTTCTAAAGTTATTGATCCAACTTTTCACTGTTATACGGATTCAACCAAAGCCATTTGAGGTTGTATTGACACTTAATTCAAATCAGCTCCCGTAGTATGCCTCCGCGATAAAGCTATTATATCCACATTTAGCTGACAAATTCGAGTGATAAAATAGAATTAAATAAAAAAATTACAATACCTAACAAAGCAAGCACCGTGACGTCACATTTTTGTGTCATCGCCAGTGCCGCAATCAATGGCTGCCAAAAATATCACTGTCATATTGATTTTAAAATATTTACACAATAATTTTATCAACGTTAAAAATTTATCGCGACAAACGAGATAAAAAGAAATAATAAAAACAAATAAATTGTTATTTGTATAAGTTATTGGCAAAAGGTGAGGAGAACATTTTTAATACAGCTAATACATGAGAGTAATTAGAAGCACGTGAATAATAACATTACCAAATAAACAAAGGAACGAATGACTCTAGTGTGGTATCTTACGGATTCAGTATTCTCAATAAAAAAATAATAATAGCAACATAGCTGTAAATACGTTTATCACACATATTATACTGCCATGTTACGGCCACAGTGTTTTTTTAATAATATTAAATGACGGGACGAACAAGTGCGCATAAAAGCTACACGCCTATCTATAATAGTTGCAGTGCCACTCAGAGTAAAGCTCTGAGTGTCACTGCCATTGCGCCTGTCACCATGAGACATAAGTTGATAAGTCCCAAGTGCCTGTAATTTCACCAGCATCCTTACCGTTCAAAACCGGAACACAGTAATGCTAACATTACTGCTTGGCGGCAGAAATAGGTAAGGCGGCTGTACTACTCTAAATGAACTCTTCACAAGGAGCTCTGCTACTGCTAAAAAGGCATGTAGTGTAGTTTATAGTAGTACTATAGTGGCATGTATTTAAATGATCATTTTAAATTTGCAAAAGCAGTGAAATCTAAACCGTCATCTTTTTTAATGGTTGATCGTTTTTCTTTGAAATATGAAATAAATTAATTAAATTAAGGGATATTATAATCTGTTCTGATCTACGCAAAAAATCTTTGATTTGTATAAATTAACCTTGATAGTCTTAGAGACAAATGAGCACTAAAAGTAAAATTTAGATACAGATTTTTAAAACTAAGTAAATGATGTAACTTTACACGCCATTAGTTCCGTCGCGTCACCGCTAGATGGCATTAGTTGTACTCTGAAACGCGCTATCCTTTTGTTAACTCCAATAGTATAAGTCATCTCATATGTTTTGAATTATTAAAGCTTTCTACCGCTAAAGCAGTTATACGGCACTCCAGTTCCAGAGACGATTCGGTCGTATTTTTGCTACCTATAAGGTTTGGCAAAGAAGTGTGTACTTTCACGCTAGTGAGACGTACCGTTGAAGCCATAACCCTGTAAATTTACCCTTTTTGATAATATTTATGCTTTTCTACACGGTCTCTAGTCTGCGTCTAATTCGTCGTTCTACGCATCTCCTCCGCTGACCAGCGCTACGATCCCAACATTGTGGTTAATACAATATAACATTCATTATACCTAATTAACATTAATTATGCATTTTCATATACTAACCTAACCTACTGAATGGAGGGCGCAACCAAGCAACCGAAAATTTATCAGGAGATATTAATCAAAAGATGAAGTGGTTTTAAATGTCATCAATCATTAAAAGAATAGACCGGTAATAAAAAAGAGAATCAAGTATTATTTTTGAATACCAAATATTAATATGCTTAAACATAATGATGTTGCCTTGAATGCAGTTCATTTATAATTTATCGGTAGATCAACTAATATAGATAGAACAATTAATATATTTTTTAAGAATAGAAAGGATCCAGAAAAGGTTTATGTGGCATCTGCCGTTTTCAGAGGGTGTAGCGCAACAAATACGTTCCTATACGGTAAAAACAAATTACTTAGAACAAGACAAAATTCTTTTTATTAAGACAAATTTATTAAATCCAACAAAACGATTCTCTCCCTATAGACGCTAGAGAATAATTACTTGATAATAGTAAAAATACGTCTCAAAAGTGTATTTTAGTTACAAGACAGAAATATTTAATCCAAGAGCAAATTAATTTACTTCAAGTCACAAATCCACTCTAGATTCAACAAAATATTTATTTGTTATTAGAAATGTCCGATTTTGATTTGGACAAAAAAGAATGAAAAATTGAGATGTACTTAATTATTTGACCGAAAATTTATGTTTTCTAATACCAAAAAGGGTAAATTTACAGGGTTATGGACCCAAACAGCATGTCTCACTGGCGTGAAAGCACATGGTTCAGTGCCAAACCTTAAAGTAGCAGAAATAGGACGGAATCTTCTCAAATACTTGAGTACCATTGAGTGTCGTATAAATGCTACAGCGGCAGAAAGTACTAACAATTCAAAATATATGAGATGACTTATACTATTAAAGTTAACAAAAAGATAGCGCGTTTCAGAGTACAACTAATGCCATCTAGCAGTGGCGTGACGGAACTAATTGCATAAAGTTACGCTTGTTACAAGTGTAGATTGATTTCATGATGAAACCAAATTTCTTAAATTATGACTACAAATAACACCCTAACAAACTAGAGATACTACATAATGTTTCATTGGATAAATGACTGTTAATGATTTTTATGATTACAAGCACAAGTAAAAGTAATCGTTACCGCGTGCGCCTTCGGCGACATGTCACCACATCATTGACTATGAAAACGCAACGAAATGTTGCTTTAAGAATATACTCTAGAATTTAGAATATTAATCTGAATAGCAAACTACTTCTTTTTTGTTTAAGAACATATTTTCTTAAAATACACCAAAGAAATTTTGAATTCATTTAAGATTATTTAAATTTGATGTAAGAGGTAAAAATTTTTTTCACACTAGATATGATTTTTTTATACAAAATCATCCATTACAAAATAGATTGCTCCCCACTCTAAGGATTATTCAAATTAAAAGTGCCGTATAGGTATCCCCGTCACAGAATAAAAGCTCTCTTTTCGACGCCAATTCGCAGGACAGTACCGGGTCGCAACTCGCCAGTTCCTCGTCTATGCACCTTATATAATCATCTTAGCTTTAATATCAACAATTTAGAGATATTTCACGATTTCTTGACTAAATTCAGTAGGTCTGTCACGTCATTGCGACCTATTTTTCTTTTTCTTTTTTTTTAAGCTTTAGTAGCAGAATATACACTACTACACTTTAGGTTTACTTATTTTTGTTTCTTTATGTTTACTATCAAAATGTATCCATAAATACGAGTCCAATACATATTTATCATTACGGACTACTTAATTGTGTCCACTAATTTACTTGCATGCTGTGTTCGTCTGTAAAAAAATGTGCAATTAATATAATGCTTAACATTGCAATAATAACCAATCATAATGATGTTGTAACAATCGTTGATGAACCTTAATAAATAAAATAAAAAAATGTATTTTTATTTTTTATTTTTTATTATTAATTATATCAATCAAAAAAAGTAAATCGTTTATTTATAAAAGTGCACATTTATAAATAGATCAAATAATATTATCCCGAAAATTGTTAGTCATCAGTGGATCTACAAAAAAGTCTGCAAAACAATACCTCTTGCTTTTATATCGGAGCGACAATACCGGTTTGAGTGATTAAAACAAATTGAAAATTAATGGGTTGCCCAAAAATCCCGGTTTTGCCGCCCCAAAGAAGAAAGAATTTGTTTTTATGGTGTTGTCTATGGGAACTTTAAATTAATATTTTACCGCGCATTTTAGCGATAAGCGGGAAAATTTTATCTTTATAATTCATGCACTCAGAGCTAGGGAATAAAGTTGTGATGTCGTATATCGTATATAATACCAAACCACACACATCTTTACGAAACTGTCAAAATCTAAAGCAGTTAGTTAGTTAGTTAGTTAGTAGTTGAGATGTGTTACTTCATCCACCCAACAAAGTATTTTTACATTTTCATTTGTTTCGGTCTTTATAAAATTATTATTTTAATCATTGACTTACAACTGTATGGACGTCGGGTCCGCGCTAAAAAGTGTCCGAACTTATAGGGCGTTAAAATCGTATACAGAGCGTCATTCACGCTTTAGTCTTCGTTTGTTCGACTGATAGCGGAACAAGCAAAATTAGACAGTACTGCGATGACATTACAATTTAAATTCAACGTTTTAGCCTTTTCATATTCCTTTACATGTCACTACGTTTAAATAGGTTGACTTGGGGCATTTTTTTCATGGTTTTTGTATTAGACCCGTCGTCCATTTATTTGTAAGTCAATGATTTGAATGGATATTTAAATAAAAAAGACACCATCAAACGACACTTAGAACTGTATTTTATAAGTAAAGATTTTTTTTCATGAAAAGAGAATTCTAAAATTACCCAAAAGATGGCAAAAGATTATAGATGAACATGGCCAAACAGTGGTGTAGTGTGGGGGTGCAGAGGGGGCTTTATAAAAAAAATTTGAGAAAACCGTACCCTGAACAACACAAAGGTGGCGACGGCAGGCGAACATAAAAACACAATCGAGCCGAGCCTGCTCGAACGAAGTACTCTTGTAAACGTGAAAATAGAGGGGGCAACAAACACATTTATAGTTAGCCCCGGGCGGCAGGAATTGACGCTACGCCACTATGGCCAAGAAATAATCAAGTACCGGCACGGGTGGCCGTTTTGACGTTTGTCCGCTCATCAAGTTTCGTATTAATTCATACGTTGAAGAAGCTAATTGCTGTATATAGTTGTGAATAGTGACATGCAAGTAAAATTTATAGAATCTATAATTTTACGACACGACTCAGTATTTGTTTTTCGAAATTCGAATACCAGTTATAATTCTAAAATCTTATAGACACGACTCGCATTTGATTCTATTTTTTTCGATAATGAATTTGAGATTTCACCTCACTATTGTCATCTGTCAAAACGGCCATCATGGCGCGCCGGTACTTTAATAAAGATTGATATTTTTTTTGCAATGTTTTTCATTTAATACTACACGGAGGTTTTGGCAGAGCGAATTTATTATTAGATTTAAATGTACTTATTAAGCGTAATAACGAAATGAATCTGTTATTATTGCGCTAATAAATTGTGGGCCATCTAGTTTTAAATAAATTTAGCCAGTTATAAATTATTCATCTCTCGACACCCGCCTCACGTAGGATTATACAAAGCGAAGGAGCCTAATTGAAAATTAGTACAAGAACACACTGCTTTTTCCAGCAAATACTGTGTCAGTGACCATTATGTTACTACATCACAGTGTCTTCGTTTATGTTTACGTAAATATCCGTGTTTTAATTTTAATTTATTTTAATTTTCTTCGCGTTTTTTTTTCGGAACTATTTTTTTTTTCATTTATTTGTGGCAACAAACAGTCATACATGAAATAGTAATTATTTACATATATTCCTCTTAAAATAGACCTATAGTGCCAGCAGATTATAAATAGATTATAATAAGAACGGCTGTAACATATCTTATAGAGTTATTTGTAATGATAACATTCTTGTTTTATGCGTTACTAGAGTTTTACATTAATATTATTAATTAATCTGTCTAAATTAAGTGAGCATGAGTAACAAACTATAATATCATTGATTAAATATATAAGACAGAGTTTAATAAGCGATTACAAAACCATTAAATGTCATTTACAATTTGTAACATCAATTTTTTTTTTAATTTACTAAGAGTGGTGTCAAAGAAATCAATATTAGAAAAATTTTTATTGTACATGTTGGTGGAACGGTAACTGAAGGAATTGCGTGTATATAATTTAGTAAATGGTGGGGGGACACATAGTGGTCGTTTGCGAGAAGACCGCATAGGATATTTATTTGTGATGCAATTATTTAGTTACATTTAAACGCCTTAATTATGTTATTCATGTTTACTTTTTCTTATCCCTCTTTTTGTTTATTTTTTAACTCACTTCAAAGGAGGAGGTACTCAATTCGACTGTATTTTTTTGTGTGTATGTTAGGGCGCTCCTTCGCCGCGAGCGTTCGCTTGTAATGTAACAATCTGTTCAGATTGTAAGGCTGCGGCTCTACCAGATATAGTGGAAATGTTTTCAAGTCTTTACTTAAGTTAGGTGCCTACGAGTGCGTGCGAGTGCCTTTGAGTGCCTTTGAGTGCCCGCGAGTGCCTAAGGGCGCGATCAAATTAGCAGATGTTAGAAGACCTACAACTGCGCGGCGGCCGCGCGACAGTTGCGCTGGAGTCACGCTCGGTTGCAGTCACGGTTAGTGAGGTGTACATGTTAATTTATCAAATTAACCACGATGGATGGAAATCGAATTAAACAATTTATAGAGAATGTAAAACAACACCCTGCAATATGGGATATCAGTTCCGCCAGTTATTCCAATCGACTGGATAAAAAAGCCATGCGAAAATTTATGTCTCAAATTTACTGACAATTCTCAAACTGAAACTACAACTGAATAAACATAGCAGGTAAGTCATTTTTAATACCTATATGTACAGTGCACTAGGAACTAAGTAAAAGTAATGTTTCTTCGTGAATGTGAATTCTGAATCATCGCGTAATTGAGTCGGAAGATATCCGCTCACGCGATACATGCAGCTGTAGACGCATACCACATGTAGAGGTGCCGGTGATGATTTTATACCGATTTATCGGATATCGAAGTAGAAAAATAAACAACTTCAAAAATACATCACGACAATCGTGTGTGTTATTGTTTGGGCTGGTGATTTCGGTGTTTATTTATTGAAAACATACCGTAAGTAGCATTTTTTAAGTTTACTCTGAATATAAATGTTTATAAACTATACTTTAAGGAGTAATTTCATGGTAAACGTTAGAACCACTCAAACGGAATATTATCATATTTATCCAAGTACACCAAAAATTTCATTAGTGCTTTTTAAGTGCAGGATTTGCGGTGTATTACTGCATTTTATTTGAGATGTTTTTGTTGGTAGTGCGGAGGGTATTTATTTAGCAATACAGAATAATAATTTTTATTTATAAAAACTTGTAATTAAACTGAATGCTTTTCTAATTTGCGAAACCAAATAGCCGCCATTTTGCGGTAGGAGGAGCGCATCGCGTGAGCAGGTATAACATCACTAAAAATTTGGTCCCTAAGAGTGCGTGTGAGTGCCTTTGAGTGCCCACCAGTGCCAGGAGCGCCCGCGAGTGGCAGAGCGAATGCTCGACGGCGAAAGAGGCAGTATTGTAATGTAATGCTCCAAAACGAATCTTGAATATTAGATTACAAGTGAATGCTCGTCGGTGAGGGAAGCAGTATTGTAATGTAATGCTTGAAAACGAATCCTGAATGTTACATTACAGGCGAATGTTCGCGGTGAAGGAGAAGGCCCTAACACGATTATTCTGACATTTGGGAACCGATTCTGATTATTCTTTTTTTGTTGGAAAGGGTACCTCAATAGTGGTTCCATTCGAAGAAAATATTCCACCTTTAAGGGTGACAAATTAGGGAATGAATCCGGTTTATTGGATTTAACCCACTTTCCGTTAACCGATTTCAATAAAATTTGGCAAATAGATGTAATTCCACAAAGTTTAGAGCTCTTTTATTTATAAAAAGTTTTACCTGTCGCTCGCTAACGTATGACCGAGAGTAAGCATTCACACATGAGCGGGGGGTGTTGTCATTGGTTGTGTTGTTACAGCGCCCAAGTATGATAGGACGAGAACAAAGTAGACACGTGAAGGGGAGTAATTTTTGTTGGATCACATCATTGACTTACAATTATATGGACGTCGGGTCCGCG
>NW_020655826.1:0-37549 GCF_003589595.1 Hyposmocoma kahamanoa | reverse complement strand
TGTTTCACAAATTTGGGCGGAGCCAACGTCAAAACTTTTTTGGCATGCTCCCTCTTATAAATGCTGTCTAATTTAAGCGTATAGGTATTATCATCATCAACCCATTTATATTTCCCACTGCTGGGCACGGGTCTCCTTTCAGACGAGGGTTTAGGCCATAGTCCGCCACGCTGGCCCAATGCGGGTTACACTTCACACGTTTTATACGTCACATTTGTGGTTATACTTCACGTTTTCCGAGGGTTGTGAACCTTCTTCAACGTGCAGCTTCATCATGTTTTCCTTCACCGAAAAGCTCATGATAAATTTCAAATTAAATTCCGAGAAACTCAAGAGGTGCGAGCCCGGATTCGATCCCACGACCTTCTGCTGGAGAGGCAGTAGGTCAAACCATTAGGCTATCACGGCTTATGTATATGATTTGCATTTTGTTTAATAATTTTTTTGAACGTGTTTGTGTGTTTGGCCTTGTGGGCCAGCTATACCCAAATCTCGCTCAGAGCCCTGCGCTGAGTACTCAAAATAATAACGCCTTCAGAACGCTGCTGCGGCTGCCACGGTTCTACAGTGCGTCTGTGATGTTCGCTGAAGCTAGCGTCGATAGTTCCATGGCACTCTTACGGGAGAAATCGGCGATTAAACAGAATACGTGGCAGCAGCAATGGTCTCCTGAAGACTATCGCAGATAGGAGTGAGTGCCCCGTGATGTGGTATTTAATAATAACCAAAAAATCCGTCGCAGAATTTAAGTACTGACCTAACTATAAGCTATTTGTGTTACTAACACTTCATGGATCCCTGTTGTACGAAATAAAGATTTATTGTTATTATACACACACACTCACGCTCAACATAGCCCTGCACTAGGGAAACCCTGTGTCGCGGGTGCCATGGACACGTACATAGATAACCACATATTACACTCAAACTCGCGAGAGAAATAAATGTAGGCCATACAAATATTTCTCCCGGCCCGGGAATCGAACCTGGGACCTCTGCGTGGAAGTCCGGTATGGTAACCGTTCGGCCACAGAGGCAGTTATAATTATTATAATAACAAGTAGACACAAATTAGTAGTTTATGCGACTGTTGCATAATGAAAGGCATTAAAATACGAGTTGGTTTATGAAAAGAGCCGACAGGCGAGTTTTATAAAAACATCTCACGACTACAATAAATACACTGCTTTATCTACACACATATAATATATAAGCTCTCTGTGATATGTTCAGGAACCGCATGTTACGACTGGCGAAATGGCGGCAAATAAAAACTTTTCTCACGCATGTCACACAACCGTAGTTTTTATTTTTAATTCAATGACAAACTAGAATCGGCCCTAACTATCACATCGTTTGATATCAATTAACGTGTGAAATTGTCAAAATTATTTGCTATTGACATTTCATTTCGAATAAAACTTCATCTCGACTGATATTAGAATTGAGGTCCAATCAAACTGTTTTGCTCTTCAGAGATGTTCGAAATTTGAATGTTATAATAACATCGAATTAGATGTTATTATGAAGCTGAAATGAAAAGATGTTATTACAGAATGAAGAAATTTATTTTAACAAAACAGTTTACCTTTGTGCTGGTCGTAATTTGCGGTTTTTGAACGCATTATGCAGAGTTTATGATATGTATGTAGAAAAAATTATTAATTGATAAAAAAAGATGGCAAAAAGTTGGGATGACGATGAAGGAGATCAGCATCGTCAAAAACTTGAGAACCAGAAACAATCAGGACGTCTTTAAAACTGTTACAACTTGCGTTGGCAATGCCTACTTATTTCCTAAAAATTCGCATTAAATAAACA
This sequence comes from Hyposmocoma kahamanoa, assembly GCF_003589595.1. NCBI lineage: Eukaryota > Metazoa > Arthropoda > Insecta > Lepidoptera > Cosmopterigidae > Hyposmocoma > Hyposmocoma kahamanoa. Next base: position 35,728 of record NW_020655826.1, on the reverse strand, counting down.
ACCTTCACCTAAATAATAGCCATTGAATCGATTCACAACCGACGGCCGTTTCGGGCCGACGCACTGTATCGATTTGATAAATCGATTGGCTGTTCGCAATGGGACACAATGAGACAATAGCTTATTGACAGAAAACTGAATTGCGTTTAATTGATTATGAATGAGCTTGAAGGGCCTTAAGCGATTTCGTAAAACATCAAATGGGGATAGGTATGAGAATACCACAAGACGTATTATGTCGTTACAATAAGCTAGTGTCCTCTTTAGTCATAATTTCCCTTACAAATTCTTACAAAATCATAATCTGCGTTGGATTTTGGGACGTCCACATAACGCACACTCATGCCCCGCACTAGGAAAACCCCTGTCGCGGGTGCCATGGTAACACTAACAGACAACCACAAATTACACCCAAACTCACGAGAGAAGTTAATGTAGGTCATACAAATATTTCTCTCCGCAATCGTTCGACCACGGTTACCATGCCCATGTATCCCAGGTTCGAAATATTTGTATGACGTTTATTTCTCTCGTGAGTTTGGGTGTAATTTGTGGTTGTCTATGTTGTGTCTATAGCATCCGCAATACAGGGTTTCCTTAGTGCAGGGCTATGAGTGCGTGCGTTATTATTATTATTACGTGTACAAAAGTCTTTTTGTGTTTGTTTATGATACCAAATCACATAACGAATAAGTCGTGCGCTTGATGGTAAGCCTGTCTATAACAGTTACAGTGCCAGTCAGAGCTTTAAATTGCGAATATCTGAGGGGCACTGCCATCGCGCCCGTCACCCTGATACATAAGTTGACAGGTTCCATGTGCTTGTAATTTTACCAGCACCCTTACTCTTCAAAACCGGAACGTAGTTAGTAATATTCACATTACTACGAACTCTTTTACAAGGAGCTTCACTGCTAATATAAATGTGTGTTGTTTATATGCTCAAATCAAACGTATCCCGCACATTACTATTAAACAATTTGTTTTGAGATACCACAAATAAATTCGTGGCAATTTAGTGCGTATTCTATTTTTAATGATACCATGCGACGGGACGAACAAGTCATGCGCCTGGTGGTAAGCGACACGCCTACAAATAACAGTTGCAGTGTCATTCAGAGCTTTAAATCGCATAGATCTAAGGACGTCTGCCACTGTGACCTTCACTTTGAGACACAAAGTTGACAAGTCCCGAACGCAGTAACGCTTACGATTAACCTAACGGTTACCATGCCAGACTGCCACGCAGAGGTCCCAGGTTCGATTCTCGGGCCGGGAAAAATATGTGTATGGCCTACATTTATTTCTATCGTGAGTTTGGGTGTCATATGTGGTTGTCTATGTGTGTCCATGGGATCCGTTGAATGTGTGCGTGTGTGCGTTACTGTTAGTAAACTTACTATTACTGTAGCTGTAAGCAGTGGCGGAATTGCAATCTTGGTTTTCCTAGGCCCCAGGACATGTATTCAGTACCAGCCGCCCCTTTCTCAGCACTCATATATACTGGTAGGTTACATAATGAATTTCAATGTCTACTATTGGTGGAAACCGCATGAAAATCCGTTCAGTAGCTTTTAGTTTATAGCAAACAGACAGACAGACAGACGCGGTAACATATATAAGTATAAAAAAATATATATTTTAAACGTAAAATGTACAAAAGTGATTTAGGAAGATTATTGTTACACGATGCGGTGCAGCGCGGCCCGCCATAATGTGCGCGAGCCTTTAGAATATTTAGGTACTTTGAATTATTTCTTGTCATCATCAGTAGAATTTTTTGTCCCGATTGGCCGCCCCAAAAATTTGGCCGCCCTAGGCCCGGGTCTACTGGGCCTTAGGGCAAATCCGCCACTGGCTGTAGGGATTGCTTACCGAAAACGGCGACTTTTCCTTCATAAATTCGCCGACCACTTTAATTGTATCCATCATGAGTTCGAAATTAACACAACTATAGATTTAATTCGTCAGTTATTTTGTAATGAGTTTTTCAACACACACAACTGTAACTCACTGTACACCAAATCTTTTAAGAGACTGATTTAAACAAACCAAGGCTTCGTTATTTTTATTAATGGGAGAAATGTCAAAATAACGAATTACAATATTGTTCAAAATTGTCTTTTCTGCTTTTGTGGACAATGAGCCTTGAACAATTTTGTAACATTTTTTAAACATTTTCTAACAGATTTCGATTCTACGCACGGACTCACAAGTAGACAAACCAAATATTCGCAATAAGCAAAGTCCATATGAATAAATTAATTTAAATCTACTCGATTTTTATTTCGATGTTGCTACTCTCGTCACTCTCGTTCTCAGATTTTAACAAAAACAACAGCACTACACGGTATTCGAAACGAGACTGTCAGGATCAGCGTGAAAATTAAATGTACAATAGACAATAGAATAGAGAATAAGTACAATGGTGTCGACTTGAAGCTGATTGCACCTCCCATTTTAAGAATTCAAGAAAACCACTACATTTCATGTTATTCAAAATGAAATATTATTGTTGAAATACGATTAAATTAACATTTGTTTTATGTTTTAAGCGAGAGTGTACTTAATTATTTAAGTCAAACAAATTTGCCTACAGGCTGTTAATGCTTGCTAAATATGATCACCGATACAAACAATTCTTACTGGTCATATCAGTATGACGTGCTAGTATGACCAATTGAATAGCACCCCTTGTTTTCAGGCGTTAAGAAAACTACAATATTCCATGATAAATAAAATCAGACTGAAAACATCAGATTGAAAATTAAATCCACAACAAAAACACAACACTTATAATGCTACTAGCCACAAACTGAATAGCACCTCTAGTTTTCAGACGTTAAGAGAACGACAATACTCTATGATATTCAAAATCAGGAAACATTAGATTGAAAATAAATCCACAACAAAAAACGGAACACTTATAATGCTACTAGCCACAAACTAAATAGCACCTCTCGTTTTCAGACGTTAAGAGAACGACAATATTCCATGATAAATAGAATCAGACTGAAAACATCAGATTGAAAATAAATCCACAACAAAAAACAGAACACTTATAAACTAAATAGCACCTCTCGTTTTCAGATATTAAGAGAACGACAATACTATATGATATTTAAAATCAGACTGAAACATCAGATTGAAAACAAATATACCACAAAAAACACAACCCTTATAATGCTACTGGCCATAAATTAAACAGCACCTCTGGTTTTCAGGTGTAAAAAAAACAACAATTCTTCATGATATTAAAAATCAGACTGAAACATAAGATTGAAATTTAAATTCACAACAAATAACACAACACTTATAATGCCATTGGCCTGAAATCAAATAGCACCTTTGAAAAAAAAAACAAATGCATTAGCGATTTAGAGCGCATCTCTCGTTTTTGGAGTTTGAAAAAGAAACAACACACGACGATATTCCAATTCAGACTGAAGCATCAAGGCTAAAAGTAAGTATCTCCCAAAATAAAGACACTGAAGGTAATGACAACAAAGTGCAAAGATAGTCATTACATACTTAGAATCTGTGCCAAGATATTATAAGAATACGACTTTCAGCAGTCACGTGCCGTGCACATTACGAAAAAGGTTTATAAGTTTATTCGTGACGGCCTAGTTACTTACCATGAGGTTTGGTATTTAAACTACAAAACAAAAGAAATAAAAGAAATAGTTTTCAACTATTTTTTCATTATTATTTTAACATAACAGATACTTCCAGCGCACGTAACAATACACAGAACAATAATTTATTTTATGAATTTCCTTTTAAGTATAAATAAACATTTCCTTATTTACACTCCTGGACAGATAAATCGAACATCCAACAATAGAGTGATCGATTGAAATAATTTACAATGGAGTATAATTGAATCCAAATTGAAATTACAAATATTTATATTTATTTCCTAAGCAAGCAAATTACTTTTGAAATCGACGACACAACTTATTCTTAAGACAGATTACCTTGAGAAAAGTAAGAAACTCTCTTGGTCCATGTTTTTTTTTCCGACTTCAAATAAAGGAGGAGGTTCTCAATTCGATTGCTTGTTTTTTTTGTATATATGTTACGCGATAACTTATTTGCGAACCGATTTTGATGATGTTTTTGTTGGAGGGCACCTCAGTAGTGGTCCCATTTAAATTTGATGAAAATATTCCACTTCTAAGGGTGGTAAACTAGGGGATGAATGACTTTTGAGGTCGATTTTTTTAAAACCAAGTGACGGGACGAATAAGTGGTACACCTGGTATATTCATAATAGTTGCAATGCCACTCATAGCTTTAAATCACGAAGATCTTAGAGTTACTGCCAGTGCGCCCGTCACCCTGAAACGTAAGTTGACAAGTCCCATGTGCAAAAATAGATAAGGTGCCTGTACTTCACTGGACGAACTCTTTCACAAGGAGTTAGTTATAGTGCTACGAAAAGGTTTCTTTAAAGGGCGCGTAATCGCTTTGAAATATCAGGAAAAAAGTGATACCGTGGTTAGAATCCTGTAAATTATGATAAGTATTATATAGAGAATTAACAAATGTGTAATTAAAATTTTTATATTTCTGGCAAAGTGGTAAAATTTTATATATAGGAAATAAAAACTATTTTTCCAGATTTAAATCGCGTATATTTGTTAATTCAAAAAAACCAATGTTTCGGGCCCTTTACAAGTTCCATGGTCACGGTTGACAAATATACGCGATGTAACAATCGCGAAAACCTAGAAACTCGATACATTTTATACATATAGTTACAATATTTACGTCATTAGTCCGATTTTATTGCTCGTGAGTGCATTATTAATTTTATCTTTAAATGTTGACACTAGTATGACATCAGCTGTTGACAAATTTACAACACTGCATTTGAAATTGAAATGACGATTGAATAATTCTCGATGACTTAGTGGAGTAGCGCACTGTCGTCCCGGGATCGATTTCCGTTTTGGCAAATTGTACAGTAAACGCATTTTGCGTTTCACTGTCATCATCAACCCATTTGTACGTCCTACTAATGGGCACGGGTCCCTCTCACGCGAGGTTTATGCAGGTTAAAGACTGCACACGTTTTCCGAATGTTGTAAATCTTCTTCGAAGTGCAAGTTTTCCGATGATGTTTTTCGAAAATCTCATAATAAATTTCAAATTATATTTCGCACATCAATTCCGAAAAACTCCGAAACTTGAGGAGGTAGGTAAAACTATAAGATTACTACGGCATTTTTTATTACTTCCAATTTTTTTTTTCAGCCTAGCCCCTGCACCAGGCAAACCTCGTGTCGCGGGTGCCATGGACATACACATAGACAACCACAAATTTTTCTACCGGCCCGGGAATCGAACCTAGGACCTCTGCGTGGCAGTCCGGCATTGCAACCGTACGGATACTGAAGCAATTATAAACGTTATTTTCATAATTTTTTAGTAAACATTCTCATTTTTAGTTAAGAATTCGGATTCGATTCCGGGGCCAAGAGATGTATTTGCATGGCCTACATTTATTTCTCTCCTGAGTTTGGGTGAAATTTGTTGTGTCTAATCAGGATCCAAAAACGTATAATGCATACAGATACGGTACAATTTGCCTATTTTTCTGTCCATGTACCGTAAAAAAAGTTAAAGTACTTAGAAATAAATTAAAAAAACAATGACGTCTCCAAAATGACTACAAAACACACAAAGACACGAAAAAGTTAATAGTCCATAGAATAAATTTATAGAATTCATTTTGTACACAGCAAAACAAAAGTTTGCTCTCTATTTTTATATTTGTTGATGATCCAAAACGGGGTCGTTGACATAAAAATGAGTCTTAATGGGGTTTTAAATAAAGATGTGACATGGCATGTGGGTGGTACTAAGATATACTTTAACATGTTTGAAGATGGTGAACTCAATACCATCATGGATATATCGAGATCTAAGGTTTTCGAGGTTGGTACACATTGGATTTTTTTTAATATTATTTATCTACACACGTCATAAACCCTCTATGATGTGTTCAAAAACCACAAATTACGACCAGCATTAACATAAACTGTTTTGTTAGATAAATTTCTTAGTTGTGAAAATGTTATTATTGCATAATAATAACATCGAATTCGATTTTATTATTATATTAAAATTTCGAACATCTTTATTCAACCTCAATTCTACGGATTGAAATTTTATTCGAAATGAAATGTTAATAGCAAACAATTTTGACAAATTTCACACGTTACTAGATATCGAACGATATGATAGTTGGGGCCGACTCCAGTTTGTCTTTGAATTAAATTCTATTTTAATTCTACGGTTGTGTGACATGCGTGAGAAAAGTTTTTATTTACCGCCATTCCGCCAGTCCTAACATGCGAGTCCTGAACACATCAAAGGCCTTATAATATGTGTACAGATAGAGCAGTGTATGTAACTATACTTAATTAGGCATTAAAACACTCGTGTGATGTTTTTATGAAACCCACACTCGTATTTTAATGCCTTTCATTATGTAACAGTCACATACCCTACTGTTTTAAACACTTTATTTATACATTTAGCCCCCTTTACATAATAACATTTTTTTTATTTTTATAAAATAATAACGTACACACTCAACATAGCCCCGCACTAGGGAAACCCTGTGTGCCATGGACACACACATAGACAACCATAAATTACACCCAAACTCACGAGAGAAATAAATGTAGGCCATGCAAATATTTCTCTCGACCCGGGAATCGAACCTGGGACCTCTGCATGGCAGTCCGGGATGGTAAGCGTTCGGCCACGGAGGCAGTTACTCTATCACGCGTGATCAGGAGCTTAGAGGATCGCGCGTGGGAAAGGGTTCCAAGGCTGCCAATTTTAAATCAACTAAGTTGTGTGTCGATAGAGGTCAATGGCAGTAACATGTACGTTTCGTATTCTGCTAAAAACATCGAGTATATAACCAGAAATAGAGACGAAATGTCATTTAATTTGTTTGAAAACCATACTGCCAAATCATTATGGTGACAACTGCGCTTCAATTGGCTAGCCCGAATTCGAAACAATTGACGGGTGTCGCCAATTGTTTCACTTCAAATAGGCCAGTTAAACTTGAGCTTTGCTATAATGGACAGAAATTGAAAAATTACATATGGCTGTGTAAATCGTCAATTTTGCCCAATTCAACTTTGGTGTTACCAGCGTTAGATATGAAAAAACCCATACAAATATAACTTTACTTTTGCACTAATGCGAGTGTCGCTCGATTTCAACCAAGCGTCGACGCGCGTTTCCACATTTGCATAATACAAATTTGTACCTTAATAATGGGAAAATAGAGATGAATATGCTATAGGTGAAAAACATGGCGCGTCGCGACGCTTCGACTCCGCGCCAGTGTGAGTTGACCCTAACGTGGATATTCCCTTCTACAAATCCCGGGACTTCTCGAAACTGATTGTATTCGAATTTTTTTTTATAATAAATAAATAAGTGTGCATTTGACATGCATCTCACCTAATGGAAAGTGACGTAGAGGTCGGTGATGTACCATGCACACCTCAATAATGTCTATTCACTATCGCCTTGAAAAGGTCCAAGTTATATTGTCGGGAAATAAGGCCGCAGGTAGGGAATTCCACAATCTAGCCGCTCGCCATACAAAATGTCACGACATTTCAAATTCGATACATGAAGAAAATTATTACCTTTATTCGACGGTGGAATTTTGAAATATCATAAGTGACATTTTGTCAAAAGGGACATTTTGTCGTAAGGGAAAATGTCCTATACGACATTTCGAATTTCCATCATCGATATGATTTCAAATGTAATACATAATTTGTGTTAGACTTTCATGTGATAGAAGCAATTTTGACATATGATCACGTGGTTTTATCAAGAGTGCATATTACCGCTTATATATCAAATAATTAAAGTTTTCATCGATAAGATAAGCACGCTGACGACGAGACGACATGAAAATGATTTTAAGAAATACGTGATAAGTAAAATATAGAATGTTACTACTAGTAATTGTCTTCTAAAACTTCAAAGAAGTCATACATACATAGAGTAGATAATACCTCTATCCGAAACCTCTCAATTGTTATAATGCATTTATTTTCATGACATCAAACGCGAGGACGAACAAGTCGTGCGCCTAATCTAATTCAAATCTTAGGAGCACAGTAACAGTTACAGTGCCACTCAAAGCTTTAAATTGCAAAGATGTGAGGGGCACTACCACTGCGCCCGTCACCCTGAGACATAAGTTGACAAGTCCCATGTGCCTGTAAGGGCTCGTTCCCACTATGTGGTCACGTTTTATTATCGTTGGATGACTGTCGTGTCTAGCCTGTTCCCATATCACGACTATCTGTGGTGGACGATTTTTTATCGTTGAACGACTGTCGTATCTAGCTGTTCCCACTAGATCATGACGACAATAGGAGCTGCGTCAATCTGTCGTTACGTTTTTTTATCGTCTGACGACTATCGCTCTGGCTGTTCCCACTGTGACGACAGTTTCTCGTTGTAACGATAAAAAATCGTGAACGACAGTTAATCGTTTCGTGCTATATGTGAACAACTTCATTTAAATATACAAGCCACGACACTGTAAACTGCACGACAATCTGCCGTCACGACATAGTGGGAACGCGCCCTAATTTCACCAGCATCCTTCAAAATCGGAACGCAATAATGCTGTAATTAAATGTAAACTGCTTGACAGCCTAAATAGGTGCTGTGTTAATACTTTCCTGGACTAACTCTATTATTATAATTTTATTTAAGGCAGTTCCGTGATTTGTCGGTGAGGTAGCGGTGCGGCATAAGTAAGCTCGGTATACGCAATACCGAAATCTTACCGCGCGATTTCAAATGTGCGCTTTCTGATTGGCGATGTTTTGAACAAACACAAAGGGAAAAATCCTTCAACCCGACTAGACTCGAACCAGGATCTGTTGTCCCAACGTGGCTATCGCTCTTACCCTTTCTCAGTGGCGTAGCGTCGACTTCTGCCACCTGGAGCCAAACTTAAATTTACCGCCCATTCTATTTTCACGATTACAAAAGTAGCTCGCTCCGGCTAGCTCGCTTGTGTTTTTATGTAATTAATAGATTCAGGCGTTAATTTGCGGAAGTCCATGTTAATACAAATTGAAGTAAATTAATTTGCTACTCCGTGAATTTTGTTTTTATTATTTTATTTTTTGTTCGCCTGCCGTCGCCATCTTTGTGTTGTTCAGGACATCGTTTTCTCAATGAGTGCAATTTATTTTCTAATTTTAAGTAAAAAACATATGTTGATTAGTTAGGGCACAGCCGCGCTCGCCACCGCCGTTAAATTGTGAAAATTGGTACAGTACAGCTACTCGAAGTAATTATTCTATGCAGACGTAGTCGCGGGCACCAGCTAGTTAAAAATAAAACTTAAACATAATTATTTAGTTTCGATTTTTTGCTCTTTATTTTAATTATTCCGTGTGAGGTAATATGCACTCTATGTGTATTACTTGAAGTTTAGTTAAATATACTTTGCATTTTCTGATATCTGGTTATAACGTAACCTTGAACTGAAAATTAACATTGTAATAATCTAAACTGTCAAGATTAACTTTTAATTGTTTTGATAAGTGCAGTCACAACGTTCTTCTGATAAAGACATGTAAACGCTTTCAAGAAAACAAACTGATAATTCGAATATAGAATTAATGTGTAAATATAATTAAATAAATGCAAAGAACTCTTTGTTTAAAACATCAAATACACACATCAAAAGTGTCTAGGGATCAAGTACGTTTAAGAGTATTGCTGCAAATAGGGTTAATTATATTAACTTTTTTGTATCGCTATTAATACTTATTAGTGAGTTTTAACATTTAAATAAATTTAAAAAAATTTGTTTAAAATTCGATAATAAGAAGAAAATCGATTGTCAATGTGGTTTTGTATAAAAATGAGTTATAGCGTTTTGACAAAATCATTACAATATCTGCATCGGAACCGAAACAATTTACATTATTATGGAGAGACGACATCATTTAACCCGAGAAGTGATGATGCGAGCCGTCGGAATGTTGAAAGCTGGTTCCAGGCAACGTGCTGTGGCTTTCACTCTTAACACTACACAGAGCGTCATAAGTCGCCTCTGGACGCGCTATCGCATGACGGGCAGCGTGGCCGAGCGACATGGAGGACGATCTCGCATCACGACTCGCAGACAGGGCCGGTATATCCAAAATACTGCTCGACGGAATCGTACCATGACCGCCATAATGTTGGTTACGAGGCTCCACAGCTCCTCAGGCTTGCTAATAAGCGATCAAACAATCCGAAATCGTTTACGTGAAGTGAGTCTGCGATCCCGAAGGCCGCTCAGAGTTCCACCTATTGCACCCTGCAATCGCAGGACCCGCTTACGATGGGCTCGCGAACACAGAAACTGGGAGGAAGAAGACTGGCGCTATGTGTGCTTTTCGGATGAATCCCGCTTCGGTATGAGACCGGATACAAGACGTACTCGAGTTTGGAGAACATCTGGACGTCATGAACGTTTGAGATATTGTCAGGAAGTTCATCCATATGGTGGGGGAACAATATTGATATGGGCCGGTATTTGGATCGGCGGAAGAACCGATCTCATTTGGATCAGGGGTAACCTCAATGCTCAAGTTTACGCAGAGAGGATTGTTTCAGATGTTATCATCCCTTTGCGAGGCCAGTTGGGTGATTCATTTCATCTAATGCATGACAACGCACGTCCACACACGGCTAGAGTCGTATGACGCATTCTTGCCGAAGCTCGTATCAACGTTCTACCGTGGCCTGCTCAATCGCCAGACCTCAATCCAATTGAGCGTGCATGGGATATGCTTCAAAGAAGAGCTGTGCCGAGTATGCATACCGTACATACTCTACAACAATATTTTGACTTGTTACAAAACACATGGGCGGCATTGAGGAATCTCAAAGTGATTTTGATGAACTCATCTTAAGCATGCCAAATCGCTGTAATTGTGTGATTCGTGTTAATGGTGGAAATACAGATTATTAATTTTCTTATCTTTACAATAAAAATGAGCAAAATCATCATTTTCGCCATTTTTTTGTCATTTAATTGACGCCGTTAATTTGAGTTTTTTCCCACAATTAGCAAAAACATCAATTTTAGTTTATTTTAATTAAATATAGGGGTAAGCGGTTAAATAAAAAATAAGCATTAAAGTAAGAAGTCGTCCTGGAAGACTGGATTTGGTAAATATTGCTTAAATAATTTTTATTTCAAAAATATTCACTTGATCCCTAGACACTTTTGATGTGTGTATTTGATGTTTCAAACAAATGTATTATATATATGTATCATCGAAATAGCACAGCGCCAAAACTGACCTGTGTGTACGTCTCCGTATATTCCAAAAATATTCTGTATTTATTGTTATGAAGATAATATCTCGAACAATGGGGGGGCTATTCCATTCGGTGGTGTGGGAAAAACTGTAAACATCTAATTACAAAACAAATGGAATCACATTTCATCGGTATTGAAATATGTAATTTTTCAATTTTCGTCAATTACAGCAAAGCTCAAGTTAAACTGGTCGATTTGTAGTGAAACAATTGACGACACCCGTCATTTGTTTCGAATTCGGGCTGGCCAATTGGAGCGCAGTTGTAACCGTAATGATTTGGCAGAATAGTTTCTAAACAAATTAAATTACATTTCGTCTCCATTTCTGGTTATATACAAAGTCAAAGATTATTTATTCCATGGGTAAAATAAATTTACACTTGAAAACGTCACATTTAAGCTACTGCTCGTTCACTACGCTGACACTCCCTGAGAAGAACGAGCAAGAAACTCTAGGGATTGCTCTTTTCAAATAAACTTAAATGCTATGGAATAAATACACTTTGAATCAAATTTGTGTGGAATGTAGAGTCATGTCGTCTTTCCATACATCTTTATCCAACACGTAGTCTTCAATTTTGTAATATGATTTTTCGATCAAAATATTTTTAATATAGTTTTTAAACTTAGGAAATGATAAACTTAATATATGCTCCGGAATCTTATTGTAAAAACATATACAGTTCCCCATAAAAGAGTTGTTTACCTTGGTTAAACGAAATCGTGGTACCATGAGTTTGGATTTAGCTTCAAGGTTAATATTATGGACATCTTCTTTCTTATTGAAATTATGTATATTTTTACGGGCATTTAAAATATATGAGTAATATAAAGTATTTGAGAATACTCGATGATGATTTGAAATAATAATTTTCTTCGAGCCTATTATGTATTTTAAGAACACAAATTCGCAACGGTGGCGCTTTAAGCGGGGCGTTCAAGGTTTGTGCGTACATTGTCTTATGATATGATGCATGTATCCTACGCATTCGCTTCCCGCGCCGTACCACAGATTACTTAGTAGTTACTACCAAAATCGAAAATACCTACGCTATATTAGCCTACTAAATCTGACTAATGACACCAGGCGCTCACTACGAGGAAAAGGAACCTCAGCACGCATATAGAGAGGTGAAAATAATACTTTGGTATACTTAAAAACATTTTCTTTGTATTATTAAATAGAAATATAATATAATATAATAGAGGCAGATGCTCGACTACGCAAAGCTCCGAGTACTCAGAATTTGAAGAAAGCTTTTAATGAGGCCGCCAAGAAGTGCAAAAGCGTGTAACATAGGGCCATGTTCGACCATGTGCGCAGCATAGGGGCCAAGCTTGCCTCTTATCCAGCAGGCAGCAAATCCTTTTGGTCCCTGGCCAAAGCGGTCGAATCTAACTTTTGTCGCCCATCTTTGCCACCTCTGCTGAGGCCGGATAGCTAGCTGGCTCATACTGCGGAAGAGAAGGCGAATCTCTTTGCCTCACTCTTTGCAGAGAGTTCGCGTCTGGATGCCGCAGGGAACCTACCACCTACTTTACCTCAGGCTGGCTGCACTATGGCGCCAGTTCGCATACGCCCAAAAGAGGTACTTAGAACTCTGCGAAATCTAGACGTGAATAAAGCTAGCAGGCCAGATGGAATTCCAGCAATAGTCCTGCGTAACTGTGCGTCTGAGTTGTCTCCTGTTCTCACACGCCTGTACCGCCTCTCACTTGAGACTGGTGTAGTTTCCATATAGGTCGTGGAAGCTTGCAAACGTGCAACCTGTGCCGAAACAGGGAAGTAGAGCTGACCCTGTCAACTATAAACCTATCTCAGTCACTTCCATACTCTGCAAGACTACGGAACGTTTACTCAACAACCGTCTCCTGTCGTACCTTGAAGACAACGACCTCCTCAGTGATCACAAGTACAGATTCTGACGAGGGCGATCTACTGGGGATATTCTTGTGTATGCCTGTCACATATGGAGCGAGGCTATAGAAAAGCAAGGCGAAGCACTTACGGTTTGGACATTTCTAAAGCCTTTGACAGGGTCTGGCACGCAAGCCTTTTAAGGAAGCTGCCCTCTTATGGGCTTCCCACTGACCTTTGCAATTGGATCTCGGATTTCTTGAGCGAACGTTCGATTCGTGTGGTCTTAGAAGGCTACTCTTCCGAACATATGGCGATAGAGATGCCAATAGAGATGGCGATAGAGTTCCACAGGGTTCCAAGATAGGTTAGGATAAGGTTCTGTCAGATAGTATCTGCAACTCTCTTTCTGCTGCATATCTATGATATATTAATTCCAGGTACCTTTGCGTATGCTGATGACAGCACAGTTGTAGATAGGTACTTGACCATTGCAAGGTTCAGTGGAGAGGAAATCCAGGCTTGTCAAGAGTCCATGGTTAGCCATTTAGATTTGACACTCCAGGCAGTCTCCGATAGGGGCAATGCCAATCTTGTCAAATTTAACACTACCAAAACGCAGGCGTGTCTATTCTCCACAAAACGGAGTCCCTTTGAGCTGACGTCGACTTTTCGTGATATATCCATACCGACAGCCGATTGTCTCCAGCTACTTGGAATGGACCTGTCGTCCAATTTCAATATCGGCAGATACAATGAATCCATGGCTAAAAATGCCGCAAGGAAGCTTGAGATCCTTTCCAGGGTGAGACGTTACTTTACATCTGGACGGTTGCTTCAGCTGTACCAAGCACAAGTCCGATCGTGCATGGAGTACTGCTGCCACCTTTGGGATGGCTCTGCTACATATCAACTGGCTTTGGATTCAATTGTCAAGAGGCTTATAGGTGACTCGGAAGGAGGCGAAGCTGCAGAGCCTTGAACACCGCCGTAAAGTTGCCTGCTTATCGGTATTTTACAGGATATATCACGGAGAGTGTGCGAATTACACGACTTAATTCCGCCTTCCCCTTTCCATCACCGGGGGACTAGGCGTAGGCTTGGGTTCCACCTCTATGTTGTGGATATTCCATAGATTCGCACAAAGCGTTACGCTTCCACATTTATATGGCGAACGGCTATGGAGTGCAATTCCCTGCCTACAGTATTGTTCCCTGAACGTTATAACTTGGGTATTTTCAAGGCGAGAGTGAATAGGCATTATTTAGGTGTGCATGCTCCATCGTCGACCTCATCGTCACTTTCCATCAGGTGAGATGGAGGTCAATTGCGCACTTATATTTTATTAAAAGACAACCGCACACTTTAGTTCCGCTTACTTCGCATTCTACTTCCGCGGCCATTTGTTTACTTGTACGCATAAGTAGGCAATTTAATTAGTGTTTAACAACATTCAATCGATTTAGACATTTATTAACTTAACTACAACGTGAGAGATATACAGCATCATCGAGTTTGTATCTTTACCAATAAACCTTTTACAACTTAATGTATCTATCTATTTAAACAATTAGGCGTCAATACTATAGCGTAGTATTGGCCCCTACGTAATGTAAATAAAGGACTTGTGTGGGCGCTTGCACGGTCGGCGATACACTCAGCGCTAGGCACTCGTGAACTCGAGCGAGTGACGGAGTCCTGACCGTACCGCATCTGTGTGTCCAGATCTTTATTCCTTAACTATAGTCGTGGGTCCAATGGGCCCAAGTTCGTTCTTTAAACTCGCGTAGTGGTCGCTGTAGGCGACGCAGCTCTTTCTACTCCTCAGTACCTTCCGATGTTACGCCAAAGCGCACACTGTGAGATGGACGTGTTTTGCTCGTTGCAACAAACGTGAAAAGTTTTTTGTGTGACATATTTTATCCATTTTTGTTTTTTATTTCAGTTTCTAGTATAGTATAGTAAAAGTATCTTAGTAATTCAAGAAGACATATTAGAGTAATTGTTGAACACTGATTTAGACAGTGATGAGGAAGAAATCGGCCAAAATTCTATATCTGCACGCAATGCTATAAATTCAAATTCTGACTAACAGTTTTCTGATAATGACGAGGATTTTGTCAGAATTAGTGATCATGAAATGTTATGAAATATCTGATAGCGAAAATTCAATGAAAATAAAGTTGAAATGATCTTTATGTCAACATTACATGGTCTGCCTATTTAGATGACATATGTAAAACCTGTTTGCTATTCATATTTTTAATTAAGTTAAGTTGCACTAGTGTCAGTTTTTTTTAACGAAGAGACACTTTTAATTTTATTTTATTTATGTAAAACAATATATTTTCAAATTTAAGAAAAAAGTTTTGTTTGTGGATTTTGACATTTGTTTAATTTTTTATTGATTGTTTTTAGTCGACCTGGTTTTAGATTAAGAAAATTACGACTGATATAAATAGATATTAATATATATGGTCCTGCCGTTAATTTTATACAACACAGCATTTGTTAAGGTTCAAATAATACTTTGAATAAAAAAATACTCTCTATTTTATCATCACTCCAAATTGCTTGTGTCCATTGGACCCACGACTATAGAAGCGTTATTTTTTTACACGACTATTTATATATTTATATATTTATAGTTAAGGATTAACATCACTCCTGAAAAGTTGTAATTTAGATGTGGTCTCATTACCCCAAGATGCGATATTGCACTTGTAGGTATAATGTGTGCCCAACTGTATTGTGCCAATACACAAACCGAGACTCGTGCGCATATCTGTTTACCATTAGCTAAAATCAATAGTATTATTGTACAAATGGCTTGAAACAGGTTGGAATGTAGCCAAGTTATAATCTTTTAAGAGCCAAATTGTTTTATTTTAGTAATAACATGGTATGAACTAAAAAAAGTTAATTTGTTTACTTATTGACACGGATATTTCAATTTATTCAGATTATCCGCGGATGCGGATGCGTGGCAGGATCAGGGTGAGGCGTTTGCCCAGCAGTAGGATACATAATTATATCTCCTACCAAACCGTGCCAGACCCTGTGCCAACTAAGCCACGGAACGAACCAGTCGACCTCACGAATTTCTCAATGTGCTTGTTTTGTGTGGATATTTATATTTGATTTTCAACGACTTTTTAGCCGTAGCGCCATCTATGAGAAGGTATAAAAATATTTCGTCACCCAGTTAGGTCAGATACCTTTATGGCTACCACTCCTGGCTAGAAATATCGCTATAATATGTAATTAATTTTTTATTGATTCGTGAGGTCTGCTGGTTCGTTCCGTGGCTTAGTAGGTCCAACGTCTAGCATGGATTGCTAGGAGACGTCGGTTCGAATCCGGCCGGATAAAAAGAATTTTTTCTAAGTGTTTGATCTTTGTATTAATAATTATAACAAACTATTTTAGTTATTTCACAAAAAATAATTCAATATCAATTCAATAAAAAATTAAGTTGAATAAATATTTCTTTTTGCTTTGGTGTAAGAGCTGCACGCAGATGAGTGTCGTGCACCGCACGTTTATTGTCTGATGTTGATGGTGGTAATAATTTGCCACACTTAACGAAGTAAGTGCCTAACTACAGCTAATTATTATGAATGTTCGCCGACAACGACGTAGCACGATTATATTCGTCCATTAGAGTACAAAGATGAAGTGCTACGGTAATGGCACGGAGTTTTTCCTTTGAATTAGTAAATTAGTACCATGCTGATCTACCACGCAGAGGTCCCAGGTTCGATTCCCGGGCCGGCAGAAATATATCTATGGCCTTCCATTATTTCTCTCGTGAGTTTGGGTGTAATTTGTGGTTGTATGTGCCAATGGTTGGTGGTGGTGCCAACCCGCGACATAGGGTTTCCCTAGTGCTAGACGTTGAGTGTATGTGTTGTTATTGTTATAGATAGATATACAAACGTTATTGACTTGCATCACACACACACAATAATATAATACAGTAAATGAATTAAAAGAGAAACACAGCCAAAGATAAATTAAACAACATAATACTAATTATCAAACGCTTGAAAGCACTGATTTTCATCCACCACCTTCGAGTGTAGCGCGTTGCAGTGCAAAAGCAAAAACATTTTGAAGTATATGCAGTGTGCATAAGTAAAATTAATTAGTTACTAGTAACTTAATTCGTCACAACCAACACGTCCCACTTATGGGTATGGCTGTCCCTCTAAGGAGTAGGTGTAGGCTGGGGACATCTCTTTCACCGTTAGCGAGACTATTGTTACTAAATGTTCAGAAACCACCGGTGTATTAACAATCTAACTTCAAAGTTGCATTTTCGGAGAACAGACATATCTCTAAAAAATAAATTGCATACAATTTGAATCCGTCTTCAATTGTTAGATATAAAAGTTGAAACTTTGAAACAGCAGACCTTAGGCGAAAAGAAAAAACAATTGATGAATGACACACTAATCGACAACAAGTCTATTAAAAAAACGTGTAACGCCAAATTTTGTGACGCTTAGTCGGAAAAAATCCCATTTTAAAGAAGTGGTGGTAAGTGGAGCAACAACTATAAGGAATTATCCAGAATACTGCGACCACGATTAACAAACAAAGACGAAGAAGGCTTACTACTACCTATATAGCTATTAAACTTACGATAAAACAATCCGAAAACAAATTGAAAATATCACCTAATAAACAAAAAACAGAAACCACTTTGCAATTTCAAAACGCACAAAACAAATTACTATCAAAAAAACGTAAACTTTATAAAATCAAAGCACTGGCCACAAACATTTCACCGTGGGAGATTCGCGACCGATATTTTTGAATATAGAACAGCCACTGCATTGCGAACAGAGTTGCGCAGGCGATTAGTACGTCATGGTGACGCTGGCTATTCAGAACTGTTTTTTCAATGAACTAGTGACCACCATAAGATGGACTTGGACAAATGCTTCTTACTAAATTGAGGAGACGAAAGAAAGAAAACGACAAGTCCAATACACATAGGTCAGAAAGAGCTCCCTGATCGTTTAATTTGGAAGTCTCTATATGTTAAAGGGACGCGCTGTGCGAAAGAAGAAATCGTTATTGCGGAACATCCGGGAGTGGGCGATAAAGACGAATACAAGATGCTGACGGCCAACCTTCAGGAATGAAGAGGTACTGGAAGAAGAAGAATTTGGAAAAAAATCCCAAAGCAATTACCGTAATTCAAAAAGCGAAACCCAGCGAACTGGTTGGTAATGACATTTCACTCTGAACATCAGGCTGACTTTCGAGTTAGAAGTTTAGGTACTTGTATTCTAACCGCATTGTGATAGTATTGCAGACTAACTTGGGCCTTTTCAAGGCGAGAGTGAATAGGCATATTTAGATGTGCATCATGCTCCATCGTCGACCTCATCGTCACTTTCCATCCGGTGAGATTTATTTTTTATTATACCAAGTAACGGGATGAACAAGTCGTGCGCCTGATGGTAAGGTACACGCCTGTTCGTAACAGTTGCAGTGCTCAGGAGCTTGAAATCACAACGATCTGAGCGACAATGCTACTGCGCCCGTCACCCTGAGACATAAGTTTACAAGTTTTATGTGCCTGTAATTTCACCAGCACCCCTTACACTTCAGATGAACTCTTTCACAAAGTTCTTGAAGATGAATAAAAGTAATTTCATTCATTCAATAAAATGAAATTACCCTACCCGAGTTGATTAATAACAATACGAAACTCCATTGTTCAATTATAATGTAACAATTACAATAATGAGTAAAGAAAGGGCTACATGCATGAATTACTTGAACAATACAATTCATTAGGTATAGGTAACTATAACATTAACGCTAACAGATCACATTAGCTAGAGATTTTTTTTATTAATAATATAAAGATACGCTCTACCAACTGGGCTAAATCGAGTCAAGCCCTATATTCTCGTCCTCCAACCGACGAAAGGGGATGAATGACTTTTGAGGTCGGTTTTTTTAGTACTCTGTTAGGTTAGGTTATTATTGTATTGTTTGACTTTTGGTTTGATTTGTTTTATGAAATTTATAAAACGCTTCTTATCAGGGTAGTAGTAATACGGGAAAGTATTATAGTACTATGGCCCGTATTAGTAGTGGTAGTACCACGGACAAAAACAATTATCTACCCGTGATACTACCTAGGCCTGTCGGTAGTTACACGGGAGATTATTATTGCCCGTGTAACCACTAGTAGATCCGGTAGTTCCACGGGAGATTATTATTACTGCATTATTGTTTTAATTCAGTAATCAGTCATTGTTTTAATTTAATTTTTCTTTTATTGTTATTATTTATTTAGATTCTCGCCTCACCGAGGGCCTAAAAGATTAATTTTATTGTTTTTGTTATTATTATTGTTCCTCCGTTGTCTTGTCTATATGCGTGTCTGTGCTTGTGTAATAAACAGTTTTCTCTCTTTCTTTCTTTCTTTCTATTTTGCCCGTGGAACTACTAGTAGTTCTGTTGGTAGTTCAATGGGCAACAAAGGAACAATTTCTTGAATGAACCTTCATATTTGACAAAAAAGCCGTGGTAGCCTAACGGTTTGACCTAAAGCTTTTCTAGCAGAGGCCGTGGGTTCAAATCCGGGGTCGCATCTCTGAGTTTTTCGGAATTTATGTGCGAAATTTTATTTGAAGTTTACCATGAGCTTTTCTGTGTAGCGATTGAAACCTGTAGTGCGATTCACGTAAGTTCAAGCTATCAAAATATCGTTGAAGTGACGTAGTCGTTCGATCGAAGTCCTATCCAAAATGGGTATTCACGAATCACTTGAACGAACTTTGATATGAGTAGAATCGAAACGTAACGACTAATGAATGACGTCTTGGATTGTGAAATTTGACATTTAGTCGTCGAAAGCTATTGAAAGAACGGTCAAAATTTTAGCAGAATACGTATGACTTGACGTTTAGAGTCGACTTAAGTTCGATTCATATAACAGAAAACGCTTAACGACATTTGGATCGAACGACTTTAAAATTTACTCGTTGACGTTCACTGTCACACGTGAATACGAAAAAGCAGTTCAACGACTCAATTGCTACCATGTACGATATGGTACGGTTTGATTACGTGAATCACCCCTCAGCACTTTGAAGAAGGTTCACAACCTTCGGAAAATCTGTGAATGAATGTGTCCTCAACCCGCAAGGGGCCATCGTGGCAGACTTTGACCTAAACCCTCACCTGAGAGGAGACCCGTGAAAGGGTTATAACCCTAACTAGCCGTGAACAGGTTCACGGCAATGAAATGGAAAACTTCCGGTCCAATTTATTAAAGAAGTAAAGTTTTAACAAAGACCCTAAATGGGCCGAGAAACTGAATTACAGAAATAGATACATGAAGGGTGTAGACTTATAAATTATTACACATGATTAGCTTATTAACAGCTCTGACTGTTGTGGCGGTCGAGCTGGGAGTCACCGTGGTACGAAAACAAAATGAGAAAGTGAAGGAAGATGGAACAATTCAATGCCCAGTATCGGATCACGATACTGGGCAGTTTGTTAAGTTTCCACTATTGACAAAAATCGTAAAACAGCAATGGTTTGAAGAAAAAAGAGATTTTAATAGGTCTAACGTTAAGAAATTTGTGGAATGCATTTCAGCCTTATCCTTCTCAAATATTTTAGAACAAGAAAACACTGATGATGCCTTTGCTGAACTGCATGAATATCTGGGACTATTTTATAAACTCTGTTTCCCAAAAGTCATCGCTAAAGTTACAAAAAAGCCAAATAAAACTAGATGGATTACAAAAGGGTTAAAGAAGGCGTGTATTGTAAAAAGGAACCTATATTTTCGCTACCATAAATCATCATCACATCGAAAACAACACAAGACTGCATATAAACAATACAAAAAAATTTTGAAACGCTGTATACTTGAATCACAAAGAATTGGCAATAAGAGGTTTCTAAGGGAGTCAAAGAATAAATGCAGATCTGCGTGGAATATTATAAAGACCCAAACATCATGCGAAAGTCACGAGATTGGCGTGGACGAAATAGACCTAAATGGGCAAACGTTCTCACAGCCTAAAGATATAGCAGAAGCTTTTAATGATTTCTTTGTAAATATTACAAACGTAACACCTAATCGCGCTAGTAAAACTGTGAATGTTAACACTGTTTCTGCAAATATGTTCTTACGCCCTACATATTCTCTGGAAGTATACCGACTCATTAAATCATTAAAGAATACAAGCTCCGTAGGATATGATGAGCTATCAACGGATTTGTTAAAGCAAGTTGCTATCTACATCTCCCCAGCACTCAGTCATATAATTAATTTGTCATTTAGTCAAAGCATATTTCCATCAAGGCTAAAATACTCTGTGATAAAACCATTGTATAAAAAAGGTAACAAAAAGAATATGAACAACTATAGACCTGTTACCCTAATTCCAATACTATCCAAAGTGCTAGAAAAGGTTATGCTTGAGAGGCTTAATAACTTTCTCACTAAATATAACATAATAACGGAAGCGCAAAATGGGTTCATAAAGAATAAATCTACAACACTAGCAAATTTTAAATTACAAAAATCTGTGATGTGCAGTATCGACAGAAAGAACCCTGTAGCTGCCTTATTCTTTGATATGAGCAAGGCTTTTGACTGTGTTCATCATGAACGACTACTCAATAAATTACATAGTCAAGGCATAAGAGGAAAGGCTAATGATTGGTTTCGAAGTTATTTAGAAAACAGGTTTCAGTGTACAGAAATTACTAAATTACAGAATAAGCATAAGATTAAATGTCGGTCAGAGTTCAAGAAAAATTACTTTGGAGTTCCTCAAGGGAGTATACTTGGTCCCGCTTTATTTTTAATGTATATAAATGATTTACAAATAATAACGCAACATGAAATGATACTTTTCGCTGACGACATAACAATTTTAATTAAAGACGATAAGATATTAAACTTTGAAGCAGAGATAAATAGAATAGTCGAGAAGACGGTAATATGGATGAGTGACAACAATCTAAAAATAAATATAGATAAAACCAAATTAATGCAATTTACGTCGCAAAAAGGAAACCCACTACAATTAAAAATTGAGCATGCAGGTAGAAGAATAGAAGAAGTGGTGTGTACAAGATTTTTGGGCCTAACAGTGGATAGACACTTTAACTGGAATCTTCACGTGGAGTCTGTATGCACTAAATTAAATAGATTTGTTTATGCACTGCGGAGACTAACTGCGGTAACAACAGTTGAAGTGGCATTGAGTGCTTACCATGGCTATGTGGCTTCAATCTTACAGTATGGCTTATTGTTATGGGGTAACAGCATCAACATTGACAAAGCATTTAAAATTCAGAAAAAATGTATTAGGTCGATATGCAAGGCTGATTTCCGAGAGTCATGCAGACCTCTGTTCAAAAAGTTGAATATCCTCCCACTCCCATGCATTTACATAAAGCAAATAGCCACATTTGTGAAGCAATACCCGCATTTTTTCAAGACGTGGAAACAATGTAATGTTAGACCACATCAACTTCGACAGCATTTTGATAATTTGTTACGTGCACCATATTACCGATTGACGAGTACAGAAAGAAGTCCGTTCTTTATGGCTATAAAGATTTTTAACTCGCTACCCAGTGACCTAAGAGTATTGCCACTAAATGATTTTAGACATATAATAAATATAATGCTAATTAACGGTTGTTACTACTCTGTAAAAGAATTTCTAGCCAGCAACAATAACTTATAGTGTAAAGAAACAGACATACCATTATATTCTCATTACGATTGACAAATATGTATTATTATTATTATTATTCTTCAATGTAATATAACTTATATTGTAAAATGTAACAGAGAAATTCTAATGAAAGTATAGCATTGACATCCAAGACATGATATAGTTGAAATACTTTGTAATAATAATATATTGTAAATGGAATAGTCTACATAGAATCCATAATTTATAGTAGATTTTATAAGAATATTTGTCCGCCATAATTGGTAGATTTTTCGACATACTTACCATTATATTATACACTGTACACCAAATTGTTGGATACCGAAAAATCGCACAAATAAACGAATTTCATTTCATTTCATTTCATTTCATTTCATTTCATTTCAAATTTAAAATTTAAATACAAGTAAAATAAAAAAAATGATAAGATACAAGAGGAGAGAGGCGATACAAAGAAGTGAGATGACAGTGTAAGGAGGTCACACCGTCACACCCGTGTCCAACAGTGGGACGTATAACTGGGTTGACAATGAAATGTTGCTATGACATCAATGACTTCTTAAATGACATTATAACTTTTAACTGCCTCCGGAGCCGAACGGTTACCATGCCAGACGGTCACGCAGAGGTCCCAGGTTCGATTCCCGGTCCGAGAGAATATTTGTATGGCCTACATTTATTTCTCTCGTGAGTTTGGGTGTAATTTGTGGTTGTCTAAATCCATGGCACCCGCAACACAGGGTTTCCCTAGTGTGGGGCAATGTTAAGTGTGTCCGTTATTATTATTATTGTTGTTATAGTATTATCAACCTATGATGAGTAAATAAATCTTAAAAAATTAGGAAAAACGTCTTATTTTTTATTTATTTCAACTAATAATTCTCACTTTCGATCAGTTATAAGTAACGCGACCTTCAAACGTGTGTATCAAAAGACGAAAGGTGACTAATCGTGCAAAATCATGCGCTTGCGTCACCCTTGGACACACCTTGGCGTTACTCAAAAGGCTGTTTAGTTTTGCTCATTATACTTATATCTGAAAACTCTGTTTCGCTAATATCGTCCTATTCCTGAGTCGTGAAAAGCCAAAAGGAACGGTTAAGGCCAACCTATTTTGCGCTTTACGAGTAGCTAGAATGCACAACTGAACGATCCAGGGAGCACTTGGATTGGAATATCTGACATAAATAAAAGTAATATTATATAAAACGAACACATTGTTTTTTCTGATATCAAAAACATTTCAATTTTTTGAAGAATAATTTCTATTAAAACAAAGGAACCGATGTCAAAGTTTGCTTATAAACTGAAACTAAAAAAGTTAACAGCGGTTACCGGAAAATACGCGATACCGGATTCATCCCCTAGTTTGCCACCGTTAGAGGTAGAATATTTTATTCAAATTTAAATGGAACCAATACTGAGGTACCCTCTTTCCAGCAAAAAAAAAGAGTCATCAAAATAGGTTCACAAATGCCGGCGTAACGGTAACATACACACAAATAAAAATACAGGGGAACTGAGAGCGTTTTGTCGCACATTGAAACGAATTAAAACTTTGATACTTGTCGAATATTGTATTATTTTCGACTCACTTACAGTCATGATTCTGGTATTATAAGTTCCTTCCGCAAGTTCAAAATAGTTTTGCTAGATCGTGCGTGACCTCTTCTAAGGCCAAACAAGTTTTAATATACAGTTGATGTCTTTCTTAAATAGTGGTAATGGCCAAGTTGGATTAAGTAACGTACATTAAAATTTGTCAATGATTAGTAGCAAGGAAGAAAAAAAACAATGAATTCTTCACTAGTTTGTTATAATTATTAATACAAAGATCGGACACTCAAAAAAAATTCCTTCGATCCGGCCGGATTCGAACCGACAGACGTCTTCTAGGCTGCCGTACCAAACGCTATACCAACTAAGCAACAGAAATAACCAGCGGACCTCACGAATTTTTTTAAGTGCTTGCGTCGTGTATTTGTATTTAGTATACCAACGACTTTTTTTTTAGTCGTAGCACCATCTATGAGAAATCCATGATATTTCGCCACCCAGTTAGATACCTTTACAGCTACCAGCCCCGGCTAGATATTTTTTAGATTTAATTTTTTATTGAATTGATATTTAATTATTTTCATGTGAAATTACTCCACTAGTTCGTTATTCATTATTAATACAAAGATTGAATTTATTGAATTGATGTTCAATTATTTTTATGTGAAATTACTACACTAGTTCGTTATTAATTATTAATACAAATATTGAACACTCGGAAAAAATTCCTTCGATATTGTATTAACAATTATAATAAACTAGTGGAGTAATTTCACATAAAAATAATTGAATATCAATGCAATAAAAATTTTAATTAACTCTTCTTTAAAAACCCAATTCATCCCCTAGTTTGCTACCGTTAGAGGTGGTATATTTTCTTCAAATTTAAATGGGACCAATAATGAGCTACACTCTTTCCAGTTAAATATGACAAACTAATAAGTAAAACGGATGTACCTAAGAAATCTAGTTAACATGACCTGTATTCTAGGTTCGAAGGTAGTCAGGTTTCCAGTTCTAACTGGATTCCTACGCGTTTTATACCTAATTAAGAGCTAGGTCATGTCTGGAAAGAGTTAGTTTATTATATACTTTTATTCTTTACATAACTTTGTCTTCAATTTGTGAGTGAAACAGCTACAGTCTGTCTTTTTTGAAGACGGAGTAAAATGATATTTGTAGGGTGCCCAGTTTTCACAACATTTTTATAATGCTATGTAGTTGTTGTCGATAGTTTTATCGATAGTTTGTGAAAGAAGATAAAAGTTTGCCAAAAAGGCCTGAATTACGAATGTTACGGCGTTCTATTGATTACTCATTCCGTTATTGCCTTCTTTATTCTTATTTTGACAGTTGGCCTAGTAGTATCGAAATTAATTTTTATTCATGTACACACACGCCAGCACATCAAGCTACTGTAACTGGAACGTAGCTCGGATTGCGTAGCGAGAGGTACTTTTATGAATTTAAAGTGGAATAATCTTCAAAATATACTTTATTGTATTCTTTCACATACTTATAGTGTTGGGTTACGATTCAACAATGTCAAGATGCTCCATTCTTTTCTCTTACTTCATTTTCTAAACATTCTAATTACAAAACTATTCATTCAGCCAGTGATTCTACTCATAGAGTAGAGCCTAGACTACACTACACATTGACGTATCTTGTTCCATTGCACTGGAGGCGATTTTCGAATAAAAATGTCTAGTTTGATGTGCCGTTGTCCGTACATTTTAACAAGAATAGCCGGATTTGATTATATAGGGTTCTAAGTTTTCGTGATTGTTGCACATAGGAAATGAAATTATTTTTCCGGATTTAAATCGCGTATATATTATTTTTAAACAAACTCATGTTTCAGATCCTTTACAGGTCCCATGTCAACCGTGACCATGGTGACCACTTGTATTAATGTAAATTTTAGCCTTTGTGTCATATTGAATTAGTACTAAAAACATGCATTTTCGAGAAAAAATTGGGCAAACTTAATTTTGCTGTTAGAAAGTGCAATGGACCTGATGGACTTGTATCATTTCATACAAACACGTTGATGTCCACCGTACTGTCTTAATGTAATCTTTATAAATGTATGCGTATAAATAATAAAATTTTGTGAATATATTGTTGATACTTCTCTAAGAGGAAGTAGTACACGGCAACTACACAGAAAGCACTTGGAAATCTCACTGTAAAGGTGGTTTTTCCACCGGCGAGGGGAGACGAGAATTGAAATCTCGCCGGTCTATTTTTACTACTAATAGCTTGCGAGAACTCGCGCTGTAGTTGTGGATAGTGAAGATTCAGTACTGTTCAGTTCGTCTGCATAAACATGTTAACGGATGAAGAATAAGATGTAGCTATCTTTTTTTAAATCTCAAACCGTAAGTACCCCGCAATCTCGCGGTTGATATTAATAGCCATCGCGAGCTCGTGCGATAAAAATCATGTTTCCTTTGTAGAGTTAAAGTAACTCTATGTGGGCAGTGGTACGGTTCAATATTACCATTTCCACCGAAGATGCGCCAGGAGAGCATAAAATGTTGCCTTAGAAATATCAATCCACGTCTCGCCTCGTCGCCCGGTGGAAAACCACCTTAAAGCCCGTAGTTGGTTTTTGAGATCCATATAACGAAACGGGGGTATCCATATTTTGATATTTAATTTTACGGAAAACGCAGTTACTGTATACATGAACGGGTTAAATACGGTACAGTCAAAATTCTATATATTTTGGAAACCTTTCTTGAATTCCTAACTTTCATAACTTCAAATTCAGATGTGGATACATCAAAGGACCTTAGTATGTGACTGTAATGCCACGGAATTTCAGATTTATCCGTTTTTTGATAACACAATGTCGACAATTTTGTGACTCAAAATTCTTATTAGATATATAATAATATCCTCCATTTTTATCATATTCGGTATAAAACAATCTATTGTTAATCTATTGTTAAAAATGTCGAATTCTTTAGATTAAGTGTTAATCCCGATTCACAACAGTGGCAACTCGACACATATATTTTGAAGTACATTTGTATACACTCTTGTGCAGTCGACAGATTGGTCTTGTCACTTGATAAAAAGAACTAACTGAAATTCTCATAAGCACGATATTAATATAATTAAAATAAACAAAAACCGACTATTTAGAACTGGGTTGAACCGGGATATATTTTTTAACCGACTTTTAAAAAAAGGAAGTTCTTAATTCGACTGTGTCTTTTTGTATACATGTTTCGTGATGTGATGATTTTTTTGTTGGAAAGAGGGTACCTCAGTAGTAGTCCCATTTAAATTGGACGAAAATATTCCACCTCTAAGGGTGGCAAACTAGGGGATGAATGACTTTTGAGGTCGGCTTTTTTAGTACTTTGTGCTGAGATTATTTCATGGTGCAGGGTTAAGAGCACGTCAAGCTTTACACTTAAGACTTAAATCCAACTCTATGCCGCTTAAGATAAGAACAGTCCAAAGCACAAATTGTCAAGCTTGATGTGACGAGCAAGGACTGTGACTATTTGGGAATCTTCCTTTTTTTAACCTATTTAATTTAACTCTTTTTTATGTTACGCGATTAATTTGTGAACCAATTTTGATGCCTCTTTTTTGTTGGAAAGGCGGTGCCTCAATATTGGTCCCATTTAAATTTGAATAAAATATGCCACCTATAAAGGTGGAAAACTAAGGGATGAATCGGGTTTCGCGCACTTTCCGTTAACCGACATCAATAAAACTTGGTAAAAAATTTAATTCCAATAAAAAAGCCGATAAGCAAACTTTTGAGCTCGGATTTTTTAATAAACAAAATTATAATGACAGAACGAACAAGTCCTGCGCCTGGTGGTAAGCGACACGCCTGTCCAACAAGTTACTGTGCCACTCTGACCTTTAAACCGCAAAGATCTGAGAAGCACTTCCACTGCGCCCGTCACCCAGGGACATAAGTTGCATATGCCTGTAATTTCAGTAGCACCCTTAACCTTTAAAACCGGATCGCAGTAATGCTTACATTACTGCATGGTGACAGAATTAGGTACCTAATACCTAATAACGTGCATGTCGAAAAAGGTACACAATCTCTGGAAAACGAATCCTAACCATCTAATTGGAACGCCAATCTAAATTTAAAAGCGAAATCTGGATTGTATTTAATTCCTGAGCTTAAAAACTTCAAATTCAGAAGTCGTCGCCTTACTTTCTCAGGCTCGTATCTTAAAGCACAAAGTTACTGACAGGCAAAAAGTGGATTGTGTATACAAATTTTGCAGATTTCACATCACGTTTCCTCATATTCACACACTAGCTTTACCTATTCTTAAAGTAATGCACCCAACTTAACACCCTTGGTAAAAAATTTACAGCAAATAGAAAGTTTTGCCATCTATTGAATAATCACTCTTTATAAGATACGAGTTTGAGAAAGTAAGGCATTGAAATTAGAGATGAGATATACCTGCCATTCTCCATACCCGGCCTTTAAGGTATGGGTATCACTAAATACCTGGTACAAATACCAGGTATCAAAATACTTCTAAGTATTTGGGTGTGGTAGGATTTCGATAAGTAAACGTATGCGATAAGTAAGTATGGTATGCCTCCAATATAGTGTAGGTACGACGTTTCAAGTATACCCAATTATGCATTATGAGATATGAAATCTTTCCTTCCTACTTTACCAGGCTTAGGACTGTCGGCTAAGAGTATGACGATGGTTATTAATGAATTCTAGTTATTTATATATAAATTAATGCAAAATAACATTAATTATATTTAAACTGACTAACTAGCCGGCGTAGTTAAAAGATTTCAAATCAATTTATTTACAATCGTAATTATAATTTTTTTTTAGTTTTGTCAGGTTTTTTGTTTTTTTTTTGTTTATAGATAAAAACAAACAGGTGTAACGAAATCGCAATCACAAGTTGTGATTCACAACTGACGCAAAAAATCAAAACATTGTCGACACGTAATAATATTCCCTAACATAAACAAACTAAGAAACTCTTTCACGTCGTGACAAAAAATGTAATTATGCAATTATGATCCTTAAGCACGTAAAAATAAGGTGCCCATTTTTTCTAACTAAATTAAATCATCCGAATGTTCATAAAGCACGAATGACGTTTCGGGTCCCTTCGTAAGCTGTCGGGTAGCTTCGGGTGGCTTCGGCGTACCGAACTACCGATACCGCACAAACTGGGCGCTACCTTACCTTGTGGTAGCGATTCGTGTCGTACTATGCGTCTGACGTCATACCTTCAAGGTATTTACCCAGTATTTCGGTCCGTACCCGGTCTGTGTACTGGGAAGCACATACTTGGTATATATACCTCTACCAGTATATACGTCTCATCTCTAATTGAAATGGCCATTTTTGTTACACACTGTATAATTTAACTTAAAAAAAAATTATAATTGACACAAGAAAAATTCAGAAGTAGCAGTACTTCCCTGGACGAACTCTTTCACAAGATCTACTGCTACCAAACTGCTGTTTCTTATCATATCGATGGCATACACTGCGCTAGACTTACAGGAAAGGGATTATATGAGGCCATGAGAACCATAGTGGCCTAATTCAATGGACAAGCCATAGTGGCCTATCTTACTTAGGCCAGTATGGCACCTCAAATTTAGATCACAGACTAAAAACCATAACAATGATTATGCGGCCATCTAGTGAAAATTCGTTGTATCACTTTTAGGCCTTTCTGGTTCTATCAAAATGATCAATTTGAATTGGAAAAAATCATAAACTCAATATTGTAAAAAAATTAGTTAGGCCACTATGGTTCTCATGGCCTCATATGTCGTGCAAGGAGTCTCCTTTCGTGCACTATTTGGGATAAAGTCGTCACACGATTATTTCATATGCAATGACTTACCCCCTTTTGTTTCCATGTCTCCCTCCTTTTCACTCTATGGAGACTATGATAAGGTTTATTGCTGTTCATTATTGCACTCTGAAGTTACACAAATACAGTCCACTATCGTTTGTCACTTTTATCGCTACATACTTTGAAAATGTTAATCTTCGTGTCGAACACTTTTGATAATGTAATAAAAATTGTTTTTTTAAACGTCACTATGTATTGATTTATTCAACAACGTTCACTGTATTTTTTTCAGTAAAATGTCCATTTAATTTGAAATTTTTATTTTAAAATTACAAAGCAAATCTTCTTCGTATTATTATAAAGTACTAAATCACGTATCGTTACCTAAATTCGAAAACGTCATACCTCAGATAATATGAACTTTTGAATACGCACAAAAAAACAGAATTACTAAAAATAATTTTACATTTTTTTTAAATACGAAGTGACGGGACGAACAAGTTGTGCATCTGGTGGTGAGCTACACGCCTGTTCATAACAGTTGCAGTTCCGAGCTTTAAATCGCAAAGATCTGAGGGGCACTGCCACTGCGCCCGTCACCCAGAGACGTAAGTTGAAAGTCTCATGTGCTTGTAATTTCACCAACATTCCTTCAAATCCGGAACACAATAATCAATGCTTGGTGGCAGAAATAGTTAAGGTGTCAGTACTTCCTTGAACGAACCCTTTCGCAATAATCCAAACCTTTATAGATATAACTTTTTAATAACAACCGACATGTTGGTAAAGTTATGTCTACTTGTCAAGTTTTATTAAAAACCGGTTAACGGAAAAAACTCACCATCTAATTTTGCACCTTCAGAGCACGTTGCAAGAGCAAAATTTGGGCTGATCCACTTCAGAACTGATCGTAGTTAGCAACTTAGTATTTTTACGCGTGATGTGACACTTTATTACGACTATGCCAAATACATATTTTTTTTACATTTTGAAATTTGAGTCGCTTACACCTATCGAGTATATAACCAGAAATAGAGACGAAATGTCATTTAATTAATTTTAAAACTATTCTGCCATATCATTACTGTAACAACTTCGCTCAGATTGGCCAGCTCGAATGCGAAACAATTGACGGGTGTCGTCAATGTGTGTCGTCAATTGTTTCACTTCAAATCGACCAGTAAACTTGAGCTTTGTTATAATGGACGGAAGTTCAAAATTACATATTTTATTACCGATGAAATTTGATTTCGTTTGTTTTGTGATTAGAAGTTTTGCTGTTTTTCCCCCACCCCATCGAATGGAACAGCACTAAATTTATTTATTTATTTATTACATATTGCTTAAAGTCAACCCAAACGCAATAGTAAGACTTAAAGCTAAATGTACAATAAATCTAAAATATGAAAATTGATAAAATTATAAATACAATACCATAAACAATAAATTATTACAGATTAACATTAATGACAAAAAAAGATAAAATCTATTTGTTATTACATTTTAAAATAACACTTAATACTGCTGTCTCCGGTCAAGGACTCCAGATAGAGTCCTACGGAAAATATGAATTTTGTTTCTGAGCATGCAAAAAGGTTAAATGAGGAGTCGAAGTTAAGCAACTGATTTATATACCTAAGTACTCGGCCAGGGGGGCCATCTCACTCACTCTACATCGTGTGGTAGGTACTACAAATAACCTCATTCTATGAAGTCGCACCAGATTAGTTCTAGGTACCATAAAGCCTACCTTGGACAACAAAAATGGGTTGTATATTATTCCCCGTACCAGACGAAACACATAAGTTACCAGAGCCAGATTGCGTCTCACTTCTAGAATTCTATAATTTACCATGCCTAAAATAAATGCTGTGGGATAAAGTAAGGGGTAATATCCGTACATCTTCTTGTAAAGTTAAGCACGCCATTGTTAGAGATTATCTTTATTACAATAAATACAGAATACTTTTTGGAATATACGGAGACGTACATACAGGTCAGTTGTTGGCGCTGTCTATATTTCAGTGCAAAAGAGAGTTGATATTTATAAGTGATGTGTCACTAATAAGTTACCAGGAATGTATAACTCTTATATCGTCTCTATTTCTGGTTATATACTCGATTCTTACACCAGACGCACGACTTGTCCTTCCCGTTACTTGTTGTCATAAAAAAAGGTGGCAAGTACACAGAAAACACTTGGAAAGTAAAGCCCGTAATTGGTTTTTAGAGATCTAGATAACGAAACGAAGCATCCCGTACTATCACATTCTGATTTTCTATTTTATGGTAAGCACTTACATGAACGGCTTAAACAACAAGAATCAGAATCACACAAAGGCACATATTGTTATGGCCTTCTATTTTAATTTGAAATAAACGTTCGCGGTTCAGAGTTAGCCAATAAACTGGAAAGCATTTTATATTTATCTGTATCAGTAATCGATATTTGTTAAAGATACGAATTATCTAAAGCATGTGAATATAAATATATGCCAGATACGACATTATGGTATACATATATAAATAATATGGTAAGTGTGTGTGTGTGCGCGTGTGTGTACAAAGGCGCCATTTTGAAAAAATCCAGTGGAGCACGTTTTAGGTTTTAACGACTGTTTTAAAATATTTACGTCTTGTTTTAAAATTCACATTTGGTTTTAATTAGGTTTAAGTTTTACGACTTAAACTTTTTTATTGGACTCCTCAATGCTACGTCACTGGATGCAACTTCACACTTAACTTTGAGAAGTTCCTGCGATAACATTATGTATCACCACCCTTGTAGCTATAAGATACTAACATTAGATTGTAAGTTGTGTTACTAACTAGCTGTGGATTATGTCCAAAATAAAATCTTATTATTATTTTTAAAACTGAATTTAAAAGAGAACGTAAATATGTTTAAACAGTCGTTAAAAACTAAAACATGGTCCCTTGATAATTTTTCCAAAATGGCGCTACTTATACATATAAGTGTACAGTACACGGTTATTACCTCAGCAGGACTATATTACTAACATCATAAACAATAACGTTTGAAAGTGACAAAATAATTTCGAAAAATAGAAAAATGAAAACATGATTCTTTTTTATCTACACACTTATCATAAACTCTCTATAATGTGTTCAAAAACCGCAAATTACAACCAGCTTATAGGTAAACTGTTTTGTTAGAACAAATTTCTTATCTGTGAAAATGTTATTATTGCTTCATTTCGAATATCTCTGAAAAACAAAACAATTTGATTTGACCTCAATTCTAATGTCAGTCGAGATGAAGTTCTATTCGAAATGAAATGTCAATAGTAAACAATTTCAACAATTTCACACGTTACTTGATATCGAACGGTATGCTAGTTGGGGCCGATTCTAGTTTATCATTGGATTAAAAATAAAAACTACGGTTGTGTGACATGCGTGAGAAAAGTTTTTATTTGCCGCCATTTTGCCAGTCGCAACATGCGGCTCCTGAACACATCACAGAGAGCTTATAATATGTGTGTAGATAAAGCAGTGTATCTAACTGTACATAATTAGGCATTAAAACAATCGTGACATGTTTTTAAGAAACCCACACTCGTATTTTAATGCCTTTCATTATATAAAGGCCACATAAACTACTATCTGAGTATTGTGTCAGTTATTAAAAAATGTTCCTACTCGAATAACATAACTTTAGTATTGAGGTAGAAAATGGCATATCATCTCCAACAAACGAATTTCCTTTTTTAATTTTTATTTTGTGTTTGATATTTAAGTATCAACTATCTTTAACGACTTCGAAAAAGGAAGAGGTCACAATGCGTCTGTTTTTTTTTTGTTTGTATGTTACGCGATTTGTGAACCCATTTAGATGATTCTTCTTTTGTTGGAAAGAGGGTACCTTAGTATTGCTCCCATTTAAATTTGAAGTCAATATTTCACCTCTAAGAATGGCAAACTAGGGTATGAATCCGGTTTCGCGCACTTTCCTGTAACTGATTTCAATAAAACTTGACAAATATATGTGATAGCCGGGGTTGGTAGCGGTAAAGGTATTTAATTAGGTGACGAAATATCATAAATTTCTCATAGATGGCGCTACGGCTAAAAAGTCGTTGAAAAACCAAATACAAAGATACGCCAATAAGACCATAGAAAAATTCGTGAGGTCCGCTGGTTCGTTCCGTGGCTTTTTCAAATTCAAATTCAAAATAATCTTTATTTCATAGGTAAGCATTATTACACTTGAAATCGTCACAATAGTTAAACTCTACCGCTCATTCGTAAGGCAGATTCCCCTGAGAAGAATGAGCAAGAAACTCTAGGGGTTGCTCTTTGTAAATAACATTTACAATATTTTTTTTTATTTGAAACATCAGAGATCGAGACTACCTCCATGAGCTAAACGGGTTACTACCACGGATTTTTGTCATCCAAGTACGCAGAAGTTGTATAATAACCTTAGCTTAGTTGGTATAGCGTCTGGCACGGTTTGCTAGAAGACGTCGGTTCGAATCCGGCCGGATCGAAGGATTCTTCCGAGCGATCTTTGTATTAATAATATAACAAACTAGTGGTGGTAATTTAGTAGGTGGCAGTAATTTTACATAAAAAAAATTCTATAAAAATTTAAATATATGTAATTCCAATAAACAAAGCCGATAAGTAAACTCTTAATCGTTCTTTTTAATAAAAATACTATAAGTAAAGTTATAAAGTCAAATGCTGCACATTAGAGTGTACAACGATATCAACCATTAATCTAAAGCCACAACAAGATAAGTTTTTTTATGATACCAAGAGCCGGGATGAACAAGTCGCGCGTCTGGTGGTAACCGACACACTTGTCCATAACAGTTGCAGTGTCACTCAGAGCTTTAAATCGCAAAGGTCGAAGGTTGCGCCCGTCAACCTGAGACGTAAGTTGACAAGTCCCATTCACCTGTGATTACACCAGTACCTTTTACCCTTTAAACCGGAATACTCACATTACTGCTTGGCGGCAGAAATAGGTAAGATGGCAGTACTTCCCTGGACGAACTCTTTCTCAAGGAGCTCTACCGCAACTATATTTAATGTTATTTTCATAAATCACTCTATATTTATCATTGACTTACAAATAAATGGACGACGGGTCACAGGGACAGGGGGACAAAAACCACGAAAAAAATGTCCCAAGTCAACCTATTTAAACGTAGTGACATGTCAAGGAATATGAAAAAGCTAAAACGTTGAATTTAAATTGTAATGTCATCGCAGTACTGTCTAATTTTGCTTGCTTCGCTGTCAGTCGAACAAACGAAGACTAGAGCGTGAATGACGCTCTGTATACGATTTTAACGCCCTATAA
>NW_020655825.1:22372-23942 GCF_003589595.1 Hyposmocoma kahamanoa | reverse complement strand
TTTTTGGTTCACCGTCCACTTAGGCAAGATAAAGAAATTTCAACGTCGACCATCACAATAAATAATTCAAAAGACGTATTTTTTTATTGCTTCTGACGCCTCTCCTAGGACTCTCCAGTGCCCACTGGGGGGCATTAGGAACCACTTTGGGAAACTATGGTGTAGACAATAACATGCCAACTAATAACTTCCACATGTGAACATAAAATATAGTAATAATAATGCAATAATGTGCCAAACTAGTAGCAGTAGAACTCCTTGTGAAAGAGTTCTTCCAGGGAAGTACTGTCACCATACCTATTTCCGCCACCAAGCAGTCAAAGTCAAAGTCAAAGTCAAAGATTATTTATTCCATAGGTAAAATAAATTTACACTTGAAAACGTCACATTTAAGCTACTGCTCGTTCACTACGCTGACCTCCCTGAGAAGAACGAGCAAGAAACTCTAGGGATTGCTCTTTTCAAATAAACTTAAATGCTATGGAACACACTTTGAATCAAATTTGTGTGGATTCTGGAGCCATGTCGTCTTTCCATACATCTTTATCTAACACGTAGTCTTCAATTTTGTAATATGATTTTTCGATCAAAATTGTACACATACTGTTGTTAAATTTTGCTACTAGTTTCATCATAACAAGATCTGGCAAAAATCACCAACTACAGTTGGCAAAAATCATTAAATGCAACAAGCAAAAATCACCACCTCCATGATTCCACTACAAGTTATTTAAAGATAAATGAAAGTGACTTCACAGGTAAAATAAAATTGAAAGAAAATACCAAGTAGGTACTGTTCCGAGGGGCATAAAAGGCGAATCTTGCAAATTTTCATAATCACGATGAGATATGGCTTTTTTGTTGACTGTACCGTTTCAGCATTTTTATTGGTTAATTAGCTTTCCCTAAAGCTGTTCCGTTTATACTTTAAAACTTTGTTGAGAAGATAAATTAATATTTAAGATGTTTAGGAGGTGATGACCTAAGATATGAAATTTCTATATCCCATTCCCATGCCCTGCGTTGAAGAAGATAAGTATTAATATAATAATTCATTTATTTCAGACATTCTAAATCCGTAATATTTGTTAGTAAAAGCACTTAAAAACTAAGGTTAGAATTGACCATCAAAAATTTATAAAATGAAACCATTATGAAAAATAAATTGAAATTTTTAAATCAAAATTCAAAACTATAAAATCATTAGGTTAAAATACAATCAAAAAAATTTGAAATAATAATAAAAAAAACTTAACATAACTTCTCAAATCAGTATAAGAATAATTACAAAATAAAATAAAAAGTGTAAATATTTTAAAATTATGTATTGTAAATTGGTTCATTAAGTAATTTGGTTGTACGGACGACGGCACATCAGACTACAAATTTTTGTTCCAAAATCGCCCCCATTGCAACGAAACAAGGTACGTCAATGTGTAGCTTGATGTGCTGGCGTGTGTACATAACAGGCAAAGTGATTTATTTCTACCTACACGTCAATCTGGGTCCAGAACGCTCAATATGCACTTTTGTCCAGTGCTGCATTATTGAGCAGTCCAGATCCATTCAG
>NW_020655825.1:0-22362 GCF_003589595.1 Hyposmocoma kahamanoa | reverse complement strand
GATACAAACGCGCGATTACATCGCTGCACTTGTGATTTATAAGCGATTGCATCGATACAAGCGCACGATTACATTGCTGCTAAAAGTCTCCGTGTGTAACCACTCTAAACAAAAACGGTTTTTTCGAATTAATGGAACATGTACACAGTACAATGAATGAAATTTCTTTTTGCTTCTGGTTGACCGATGCAGAAAGGAAACCATTTGTCAAGAGTTAATAGCGATTCCAAAAAAACAATCTAAGAACTCGTGGGCCCGAAAATTTCGATTATTTGAAAAAACAAATATGATATCATTCATTGACATTTATGGGAAGTGTGTCTTTAAATTTGGATTATTATATTTTGTTTTTAAACACAATAATATATCAATACCCATTGACTTACAATTACGAGTATATGGACGTCGGGTCCGCGCTAAAAAGTGTCCGCACTTGTAAGGCGCTAAAATCGTATACAGAGCGCCAAACTCCGCTTTAGTCTTCATTTGTTCGACTGACAGCGCGATACTGCGATGACATTACAATTTAAATTTCGAATAGGTTGACTTGGGACATTTTTTTCGTGGTTTTTGTATTAGACCCGTCGTCCATTTATTTGTAAGTCAATGTCAATACCGATTAGTTCCATGTGACTGTAATTGCACCAGTACCCTTAGGGCGCATTTATTCAACATTATTTCATCGCGCTCACGCCGCGCGGCTGCCACACGCGTGCATCTAATTGTCATGGCAAAATACGCTCTATTTATTTAGCTTTTACGGTTTAACTTAAATGAGCGTCAAGCTGGCTTGTCTTTGGTCTACGCGGTGGCTAAGCAGCGTCCAGCAGCGGTTGTATCATTCCGAAGAATTTAAATGTTGTTGCCTAGTAAATAGAACTCAGATTCGCCATTGATATACGTGAAAGCGTGGTAGCTGGGCGGTCTCTCTCTAACACAACTGAACCAGATGCACACTTATTCATCCCGTCGCTTCATATCGTACTACTCTATATTCTTTACCGGGTTTTGTTTTTCCAAACGATATATCTTGGTTATTTTTAAGACCAGGATGCATAGGAAACAATGAACTGGCAGGTACCATCCTCGTCGAGATCCCCACGTTTCGTTAGACGTGATTATAGACAAAAAGCCAAGCTTAATTATAATAACAAAAAACTTTAGCAATATTTTACCGTCGCTTACTATTTGAGCACTGAAAACTTAGACAAGATAACACTTTCGTTTAAGAGATAAAACAATACATTCTAAGTTAAGGCATCAATCAGGCTTCGCTACCGGGCATAGTACAATTATTTTATACAGTTACCAGTTATGAATAAACAGTTGCGTGTGTAGGGAGCACAATTTGGGGGTTCCTTTCTTTAACGGTTTTTTAGGCGAGTTACCGGAAGAGAACCGGGAAAAATTATTTTGCTAGATCAAATTATTTAGGTATATAAATAACGATCTTACAAAATATATACGATACACCTAAGGATATTGTCTAAACAATGTGCTTATTTGTTACACGATAGAATGTGCTTTATCCGATTACATAACATTCTGAAAACAAGTATAATAAAAGTGCAACACGAATTATTTAAGAATAAAATATCTATCGAGTTCTTAGGTTTTCGCGATTGTTACACATAGGAAATGAAACTATTTTTCCGGATTTAAATCGCGTATATTTGTTTTTTCAACCGTGACCATGGGACCTGTAAAGGGCCCGAAACGTCGGTTTGTTTGAAAAAACTAATATACGCGATTTAAATCCGGAAAAATAGTTTCATTTCCTATAAAATATCTAACTTCATGCATAGTTTTTATATGGAGTTATTTCTCTATACAACCAACCTCTATCCAACCAACTGAAGCTCTATCAGTTATTAAATTCACGTTTATCTCAAAATCTCAAAATTGTCCAGCGGTTGAACGACACGCCGCGCCGCCAGCGGCCCCGTCGGTCGCCATCGGGCGCTTGTCGAAATCAGATCTGTGTCAAATTTATTCCGCTTGTTCTTTTTTTATTGATATTAATTTACGGCGCCCCCCACACCTCAACTCCTTAAATATTGGCTCACGTTGAAATACCTCACCAAATGGCTTTTTCCGTAGCCGTTGAGAAACTTATGAAAGTTTTATTTCACTCAGCCAAGTACCTTTACTTACTTAGTAATTAGAAATAAATGTAGTATTTTCACAAAAAAATATATCAGCGTAGTAAAAACATCATGATGTTCAATAATAAGAACATATTACTTTTAGGGAAAATTACATACAATTACTATATCTGAAAAAGTGTTTGCGAGAGTAATGAGCAAAATTTGCCGGTTTTGTTTTCTTCTTAAGGGTTGAAACACAAAATTGCGATGCGACGTCGTGTCGCAGCAATCTACGAGCTCGCGTGACGCATCGCAAGAATTTGCGAATTGCTGCGTATCGCGCATTCGTGCGATGTTAATCTTCTTTGTGTTTTTTTCCTATATTTGCTTATCAATAACAGCAGTGCATCACTCTTTTAAGGAGCCCTGTCGCTGCTTAGTTTAAAAAATACTTATTTATTATTATGATTTTAATGATGACGATCGTCGAAGGAATGATCATCCGAACCATGGCAGTGAGTCGCAGTTTTCT
The DNA here is from genome assembly GCF_003589595.1 of Hyposmocoma kahamanoa. Taxonomy (NCBI): domain Eukaryota; kingdom Metazoa; phylum Arthropoda; class Insecta; order Lepidoptera; family Cosmopterigidae; genus Hyposmocoma; species Hyposmocoma kahamanoa. The sequence goes on along the minus strand of NW_020655825.1, from coordinate 19,743 downwards.
GCGTTGGGAATTCGCATCGCGCCGATTCGCAGTTTTGTATTTTGACCCTTAAATACAGGGGAAGTTCTTTCTGTATAAGTACACTTATTAGTTATAATAATCATAACTTTTTTTAAACTTTCTTCTAATAGAAAAACCGACCTCTATAGTTTGTGGAACTACATCTATTTGCGAAGTTTTATTGAAATTGATTAACAGAAAGTAGGTGAATTCCAATAGACCGGATTCCTCCCCTAACTTGCCACCTTTAGAAGTCTTCAAATTTGAATGGGATCTAAGGTACCCCATTTCCAACAAACAAAATCTTCGATATCGAGCGCAATGTGCGCTCTTCTTTAAACAGTGTGAACTTCATTGTAGCGGACATGATACACGGCTATGATTAATCCTATACACCTGATCGTGAACTAAGTGAGCACCGTTTGCAAGTACCATTCTTCTTTATGCAGAAGGAAATTTCTTTTATGTCAGTCCCATATCTTTATACATTAATCTTGATTTTAGACACTCTCCCTACTGACCTTTAAGGTATACGAGAAGGGCACTATAAGTTGTACGTGCACTGGAACCTTCTACGTTCAGGTTCTGACCAGATCAGGCAGTGTACGTTGTCACTGACTTCATGCGGTTCTCAAGACGCTAGTGCCTCGGGTAAGCCGCCCTGGGTGCACGTATTGTACGTGCCTACCGTCCGACCGTCCCTATTTTTCAGATAGGTAGCCGAGGCTGTAAGATCCGCTCATTTCCCGACGCCGAAATATGGCGTTTCTATAGTTCCCAATAACCTAAGCGGCTGGAGGGATCGGAGGACATCTAGCTCTTCCTCTACTAGCTCTCCGGGCTAGTGCCGGAGATGCCGCTTCGACCATTTCGGGATGTAGCTTCCGATGGAAAGGTCAATTTACGTGACTCGCGTGTCTCCTCGCCTTAGGCCATCGTCTAGACCGTTACTAAGAGACGGCAGCTGCGCACGAGACCGACGCCCCGGCCACACACCACCGGGGGACGTGTTCGTCCCTGCAGCTCACCACAAACCCCAATCCATAGCCCTGTCCTCGTAGAGTGGGTAAACCGGTCCCACGGGCCACAGTCGTACCACCTTGTGCAGGTGCTGACCGGGCACGGCTGCTTCGGTCACTACCTGCACAAGGTGGCGAGGAGGGAACCGTCCCCGTCGTGACACGAGTGCGGCGCTACGGATGACACCGCGCAGCGCACCCTAGAGGTGTGTAGCCGGTGGGATGAGCAGCGCCGCACTCTGACGGGGACTGTAGGGCAGGACCTCTCGCTCCCGAGCATGTTTGCCGCCATGCTCGATAGCGAGGAGTCCTGGGAGGGGGTGGCCTCCTTTTGCACAGAGGTTATGTCGCAAAAGGAGGCCGCGGAGCGGGTGCGCGAGGACGCGGCGCACGCGCACTCCGGCGCAGACGTACGGGGAGAAGGCGAAGGCAGTTCGCTGCTCGCCTGATCCCCTAGTGAGACCAGCGGGCTCTGGACAGGGACTCCGGAGCCTGCATTGCACGGCCTCACTCGTCTGGGGGGCGGGTCGGAGGACAACCGACTCGCCCCTCCGTTGGCGCGGGAGCCCTGGCGTAAGCTAGGGCGGCCGGGGGCGGCGTCGTGGTGAATGTTCACTGATCCCACGGCGCCGACTCAACCGGCGAGAGGGAAACCCGGGGGGGTTTTAGTGGGGTAGGCACTCCAGCCTGGAGGGAGAGTCCCCACATAACCCCTGAGTCTCCCTGGGCTCAGGGGTTCCCCCCCGTCAAAAAAAAAGTCCGGGTTCACCAGAGACGCCCGTGAAGTCGTATCACTGGCGAAGGGCTTGGCATGAAAACCCGCTGTACCCTCGTCTTGCCGGCGAGTCCGTAGTCTCTCCGAAATACCCTATCTCTCGGGTCGGTACTACTACTCACTTTCTTTTGTATCAGTCCAAAAACGCGACTTTCACTTTATATGATATTTTATAAAAATAATAATATTGTGACCTTTTTTGACGTCGGCTCTATACGTCTGGCCAAATTTCAGACTGGGGGATGTAGGCTGTCAGACGGCGGATTTGTATGCTTTTGTTTAATTACGTCGCTTTTTGTTGAAGACTAATTACTAGATTAGTGTAATAAAGAAAACTCCGGACCCTCAGTTTTTCTATTCATGTCAAAATTTCATTGTTCTTGTAATTGTTAACTTTATTGAATAAATATTACGATTTTTTACTAGCATGATATTCAATTATTTTTTATTAAATTACTTCACTAATTTGTTATAATTATTAATAACAAATTAGTAATGGAACGAACCTTCCTTCCGAACGAAGGTTCGTCCCGTAGCTCAGTAGGGAGAGCGTCAGAGACGGTCTACTAAAGGCGCTGGTTGAACTTCACCTGGATCGAAGAAATTTTTTGTTTTTTTTTCAGAATGTTTCGTTCGATCTTTGTATTAATAATAATAATTATCATTACCAATTAATATTTTAAATTTCGTGTCTCGTATTTTTAGTCCGACTACAAAAAAGGAGGAGGTTCTCAATTCGACTGTATTTTATTTTTGTATGTATGTCACGCGATAACTGGACATTTTTTTGTTGGAAAGAGGTTACCTCACTATTGGTCCCATTTAAATTTGAAGAAAATATTCCACCTCTAAGAGTGGCAAACTCGGGGATGAATCCGGAATTTCGCGCACTTTCCGGTAACCGATTTCAATAAAACTTAGCAAATAGATGTAATTCCGCGAGCTTATGAGTTAGGTTGTTTTTGGTTATTCTGTACTGAGATTATTACAATAGAAGGTAATTATATAAAAGTAGACGCCTAGATATCATGATATATATAACACATAATAAATCTACACCTGTACAATAAATAAACACGTGATAAATCTGTAATAGATTTCTCATAGATGGCGCTACGACTAAAAAGTCGTTGAAAGACCAAGTGAAAAGACTCGACGCAAGCACATAGAAAAATTCGTGAGGTCCGTTGGTTCGTTCCGTGGCTTAGTTGGTATAGTGTCTGGCACGGTATGCAAGAAGACGTCGGTTCGAATCCGACCGGATCGAAGGAATTTTTTCTGAGTGTTCGATCTTTGTATTAATAATATATAACACAGTTAGTATAATTACTGGTTATCATCGAACTCATACCTAAATAGAATGTTACTTTACTGGTTACCCAACATTATCTGTCCCACAAGGAAATGAGAATCCATTTCTCCAGATTCGTACGATCAATATGAATTGTTTGCTGAGTTGTTGTTTCTCAGCGATCGCTCCACGGATGGCATTAGATTTATTGAATTAGCTCTGTCAGGGCTCTTAAAGACATTCTTTTAAGTACTGCTATTTCTCATCCATAATTTATTAACGCTAGGAGTAAGATGAAAATACGGCTGGCCTATTGAAAGTCGATGGGACGTTTCGTTGGAAGCATTTTATTTGGGGAAGAAAGGCTCAGCTATTGTAATCATATTCCATATTGAGAATATTTTAGAAATGAAAGTATATTTTCGGATCTCATTCTCGTTTCGGATTTACATTTCAGAACTTCGTAGCAACTGCGAAAATCTAAGAACTCGTATTGGATACTTCTTCTCGGCTCTGACTACCTATTTACAGCCTTTGGAGGCGAAACCCTTGGCCCGTGGAGTCCCAGTGTTCTTCGTCTGTACAAAATTTTATCCAATAAAAGTTATTACTTTTATTCACATAATTTTAAAATCCTAGTTTTACTTTCTAGTATTTAAGCTTACATTACCTGTATATTATTAAAAATAGTTATATAATACAAACGTCTTTCCAATAAAGGAAGGCACTGTCGCCTAAAATTCAGGTTCGCCTAGTATGAGAGATGATGGGGTGCACAAAAGAAGGGCAAATCTTTTCACCACGACAGAAAGTGTTATAGTGTATGCCATCGATACGATAAGAAGAAGAAATATAGTTAGCTATAGACATAGATAGACAGAGAGGATAGAATGTATACTTAATTGCTTTTTGTATCAATAAACACGCTAAACTAATACTTATCCGTAGATATGTTTTTTATAGTATTCATGGTGACAAATAGACTTCTACACGATCGTGAAGGTGATGTAAATAAAAAACATGTATTTATATACCAAGTGACATTCCTTAATCTCGCGATATTTTAGGCGATTGATAGATTCAGGCGTTGCTTTGCGGAAGTCCATGTTAACAAAAATGGAAGTAATCTAATTTGTCACTCCGCGAACCCAGTGAAGGTTAAATCGTGCAAAACGTGTTGGGGACATTTTTGGTGGTGGTGTCTGTGACTTTATTTGCGCTTGTGTTATTTATTTTATTAATTTTACGCGGAGGGAGTATGGTAAAATTAACATGTATGTATGAAAAAATATTTAATACAAGCGCAGCCATTTTTATATTTTAGGTTTCACCAACCCATTAACTTGAAGAATATTTGAGTCCTCAAATCGAGGCTTCCTTTATGAGACTAGTCCAATCAAGTCATTTCATCATCAACATCGTCCACAGCTCCACTTCACCCTCTGCTGGGTATGGTCTCCCGATACACTAAAATCCTCTGCTAGTGTCACTCATCTACAGCCCGCAACTTTGACAATGTCATCCACTTATTCTACAGGTGTCTCACTATCTATAACCATTTCTTGGCCACCATTCGGGTATCACTTTACTCCATCTGTCTTTATAAAGTCATTTACATTCAGTTAAACAAAGCATGAACCCTACCTGTCACTATCTGTCAATTTGTGGCCGCTAGGCCGTTAGTCCGTCAGCCGACCAGCCAAACAACAGCCTAGTGTCAAAAACGGCCACAACATTCAGTAAAAGTAAAATCAACAATAAAAGTGAAATAAAAAACTCACACTGTCTAGTATTTCACTTAAACTGAAAATCCGCGCGATCATCCATTTCAGTTTCATCTGCATTTATCCGGCAAACTCCGCTTTTATCCAGTTTTACTCTCGAATTCCCATCAATTGGAATTCCAAAATAGATATTTTACTTTTTGTTCTGTCAGGAATCTAAATGTATATGAAAAAATCGTAAAAATCGTGAAAGCAAACAGTTTCTGTAAACAAGTTGTAAGTACTTGCATCAAGAATAACATGACCGTAATTTATATACAATTAAAATGAAGCCACGTAACCGACAGCCAATCCATATTCATCCAACTAATGGAAGTGTATATAGAACAAATCGTGCGTCAAAACTCCGATTGATGTTTATAGGATTTCCATTGTGAAGTAAATTCCCATAAACTATTGAATAAAGTGCCATCTAGTTTTGAGTAATGGAACTCCGAAAGCAAATCATATTAACTGGTTATAGAATAAGATGTAGCGTGATCAGTTTTGGTGTTAGTAATATAGCAAACGTTACTACATAGATTCAAATATTTGTGCCTTAGTGGGAAACTTATTACAGTTTTGATACGTGCGTCTTTATGTGATCTTATACTGTTTAATTTCTTTGATTGCACCAAAACGACTTTTCTCGTCTAATTTCGTTTGATCGTTGTATCCATTCAAGACTATGTTATCTAAGGGGTCTCTTACAATAGTGTCTTTCGAGCGTCAGTGTCTTGGCAACGTACGCATAGCGTCGACATCGCGTCCACGCGGCTTGGCGGCGACAAAATTTCAGCGCGGCATCAGTGAGCGTCTGTTGGGGGTCTACTCCCCCGTAACAATTACTGTGAAATACATAAGTAATACTCGACCAAATTAAAAAGAAGCATGATGCGAATGAAACTTGATACTTCACATTGTCTTTTGATTTCGATTATAGTATTACTTATTTGACAGTAATTGTTTTGGGACCGATATCGGACAGAGATCGGTAGTAGAGCATATGCCGCGTGGGCGTTGCATCACCACGTTCCGACCGTCCACGTTCGTATCGAAATTGTACGTGAGACGGCAGGACACGCTGACACACGTAAGACGCTAGTGTGTCTAAGTATGTAATGTAAGATTTGATGTCATATCCAGTAGTTTGTTTATTTCATGTACAGAACACATTTCAAGTAGGGTTAGGAACTTAAATTCCAAGAATAATATGTAATTAGATTTCAGAAACACAACCGTCTCAGGGCATAGTCTCAGTCTACAAATGTGGTAGACAAGCATGACGGTATGCGACTTTAAGAAAATAGCTTGATGATTTTCAATTTGCGCTTAAGAGCTCTCATGCCAAAAAAGTTTTGACGTTGGCTCCGCCCAAATTTGTGAAACAAATATATGCCTGAAGTTCGCGTGACATGCGACAGGAGATGCTGAATTTTGCGCATTAAAAGTACCAAATTCGTTTTAGCGGAATAACTCTAAAACTAAAGGGATTTAAAAAAATCCGTAGTGACAGTTCTCGATCATGCATAAATATAATTAATTATCAAATTTTTGTCCTAATAACCTGTAGCATTTCGAGGACAAATCGAAAAAATGTGAAAACTAGAGGTAATTTCGTGATTTTTATCTATCGAGGAAACTTTATTGTTTTACTGTTTTATGTTTATGCTTGAATATATCGTGTAGTTACTCATACAATATTTTATTTTTAACTTTAAAGTGGATATACCCCTCTAAAATCAAATCGAAGATTAGGAATTTTTCCTCTGCGCCCTCTTTCGGTTTTTTTAGCGACACGCGACAATTTTTAGCAGCGATGCGAGCGTTCGACTCCATCGATACAAACGCGCGATTGCATCGCTACAAATCACAGGTGTAGCGACGCAATCGCGCGTTTGGCGAACGCGCTTTTACATCAACACACCTTATGTGTTATTCTTAAAGACAGAATGCAGAACAGTATGAAGGATGATGTAGTGACCTGATAGAAAAAAATCACAATCACTCTTATGTGTTATTCGTAAAGACAGAATGCAGAACAGTATGAAGGATGATGTAGTGACCCGATAGAAAAAAATCATCGATGGTTTAGTCATGTAGCCGTGGTAGCCTAATGGTTTAACCTACTGCCTCTCAAGCAGACGGTCGTGGGTTCGAATCCGGGATCGCACCTCTAAGTTTCTCGGAATTTATGTGCGAAATTTAACTTACGAATATTGTGTGTGTTAATATTCCATGTGTGTGTTGCAGATCTTTTTTGTTTTTAACGACTTTTTGCCGTAGCGCCATTTGTGAGAAATTTATATCTTCACTCAGAGAGGTGCCTTTACAGCTACAATCGCTGACTAGATGCCAAAACTTTATAAAACTCGTATCTTATAAAGAGTGATTATTCAGCCACATACAAAGCCAGTGAATTTATATATACAATCAATTTTTTTTTGCATTCCAGTAAGTTTATGCTTTAAGATGCTAGTTTGAGAAAGTAAGGCGACTAATTGTAATTTTTAAACGAATACAAATAAAAATAAGCAAGGCGTTACAATGAATGACTGTGGTGACAAAACAGCCGTAACTCAATATAATTGCTGCTCAGTTAAAGCATTCTATGCCCGAAAATAGCACAAAAATTTCAATTGACTTTCACACATCAATTCCGAAAAACTCAGATATGCAAGCCCGGCTTCGAACCCTCGACCGTCTGCTTGAGAAACAGCGGTCAAACCATTAGGCTACCACAGTAACTATAATTTATTTGGCGTAATTAAAAACAGCATGCCCTTTTTTCATTCATTTGAGTATAGATTTGTTTGAAAATTATTTAAAGTGAAATCCATAAAGAACCTTTCAATTTGTAACGGGACGAACAAGTCGTGTCTGGTGGTAAGCGACACGCCTATCAATAACAATTGAAAGGCCACTCAGAGCTTTAAATCGCAAAGATCTTAGGAGCATTGGCACTGTTGATAAGTCCCACGTGCCTGTAATTTCACCAGTATCCTTGCCCATCTAAACTGGAACGCAGTACTGCTCACTTTACTGCGTGGCGGCAGAAATAGGTAAGGTGGCAGTAATTATTTCCCTGGACGGAATTTTTCACAAGGAGCTCTATTGCACATGATTTTAGATATGGTGAATGTAGTTTTATGTAGGATTGCGTTTTTATAAAAAGTTTTTTTTTTAGAAAAGACGTTTATATACATTACGTTCCAAAGGTCAATTGTAAATACATTGTATAAAAAAACGAAATTCCCTCATTTAAATTATGTCCTGTATGAAACACGTAACGCAGCTTTTTTTACTTGAAAATATTCTATGGTACATACTGTTTGGAAAACTGTCCGGAAGCTTTGCATAGTTCTTTGCTAAGTTTTCAGCTTTAACTTTCGAATTCTTTCTCGATTGACAGATTCAAATAAACATACGATTCAAATAGACATAGTCAATCTACGTAAAAAACATACCTAGAAAGTAAGACAATTTGAACAAATAATAAAGAAAAAATCTCTTGGGTTTTGTTTATTAAGCAAAAGAAATTTGAGCAATAATGAAAGCAATTAAAGTATGATTTAGACTGAAGTTAGAACGGTTCCATTAAAAGAGTTCATTAATTTCAATTATTTATTCGACTTTGATTATGAAACCTTTTTAAGTGCCTTTTAAAATTTGCCATCCTTAGAAGTGGAATATTGTCTCATATTGGAATGAGAGCACTACTGAGGTACTCCATTTTCAATATAAAAAAGAATCGTCATAATCAATTCACAAATGCCGGAATAATCGTGTTACATGCACATAAAAAAAGAAAAAAACTGTCTAATTAAGAACCTCCACTTTTGAAAACAACGAATGCTGGAAAACGATGTGTTTGGTAGAAGGCGGCAGTCCTGGTTGAAAAATTTGAGCTGCAACGTCTAAAATCAGGATTGCCGTGATGATGTCCAACCTCCGATAGGAGAAAACCCCAAGAAAAAGAACGAGTACTTAACAATCAACGTTTCTAAGTTTATCGATGGAATTAAATTTATCCCTGTAGACATCTAAGTGTCAGATAGTACAATAAATTTCATTATTCCCAAGACAACTCTTCTATAAGAATTCGGTTGACCTATTTCTAGTGGCGACTTCACAAAATCTTGGAACGTCTCACGTACTTTTTGAATGATGAATTTTTCTCTTGGGACCATTCCAAAAGGTAGATAAGTTTGAGACTCATATTTATGAGCACTATGTAGTCAGGCGTGAAATTTAAATGAAACTGTGGTATTTTTCTGCAGCTTTATACGTGATTTATTACGTGACAAAAATAAATTCCACTCGCTTAGATTGTGTTATTTCTTTTAATGTATAGTATTATGTACACTTCTGTATCGATTTTTAAATCTGTACAGATTTTTCGCTCACTGCACAAATAACAGTAGAGCTAGCTAGATTTTTAATAGCAGTAAGCACCTTGTGAAAGAACCCTACTACCACCTTACCTATTTCTGCCGCCAAGCATTTACTGCATTTCGGTTTTGAAGGGTGAAACTATGGGCACATAGGACTTACCAACTTATGTCTCAGCGTAACAGAACTATCACGTGACTATATAACGTGACCCCATTAATATATAATATGTTATATAATGTTAAAAAGTCGGAGTTTATGATCTTTGGAGCCGGTAGGAAGAGTCCTACGTGTGCACTTCCTGCACTACTTAATGGTTCTCCGTTAAAAAGGGTTAGCCACTTTAAATACTTGAGATATTAAGTTACCGACGATCTCAAGGATGACCTGGATATACAGCGCGAACGGAGAGCACTCTCGGTGAGAGCAAACATGCTCGCCCGCAGGTTCGCCATATGTACGGCTGCAGTTAAGATAACATTGTTTAAAGCTTACTGCACACCATTGTACGCTAGCGCTCTATGGAAGAGCTACACTCAGTGCTCTCAGAATGCTCTGTGCGTGCAATACAACAACGCCTTCAGGACGCTGTTGGGGCTGTCACGTTTCTGCAGTGCCTCAGCCATGTTCACTGACGCGCGCGTAGATAGTTTTACGGCTGTTGTACGTAAAAAGTCGGCGTCGCTACTGAAGAGATTACGTAACAGCCCCAATAGGTACTGAAGACAGTTGCTGACAGGAATGAGTGCCCAATTATGCGGCACTTAACAAATAATACAAAGTCCCTGGCAAAATATAAGTACTAATATAGTTTTAAGTCTGTACCTACTAACATTTGATTAGATCTCAGTTGTCTCAATAAATAAATTTTATTATTATTAATAATAATGACTATATGAACGAGACATAGTATAATACACTAAACAACAACAACATTTTTATTAATTTTGCACAAACCACCGATTTTTCTAAACGCCTGACTATTTTGTCCGACGAGGCAAGCTACACATCGCCTACTTACAGAGGTCCAGTACCATTTCAATTACCTGAATTTAAAATTTATGTTGATTGGATTAAGCACGAGTGCAAGCGAGAAAGTTAGATTGTCTCACCTCGGTATGTCTCATTTGTAAGGTGGATTCCCCTGTGAAGAACGGATAAGAAACTCTAAAGGGTCATTTTTTGTAAATAGATATTTTAGTTCACATTAATCTGTTACAATTTAGAGCAAAACGGAGCAACTTGTTTGTCATCCATGTAAGCTGAAATAGAATATTAACAATATATCGTATAGTGTTTGTTTCGTAGTCTTAAACTTTGTAAATGGAAATTTTGAATATCATCAGTAATCTTATTGTAGAAGGGTGGAATTAATTTGTGACTTTGTCAAGAGAACCATTAAAAACAACCATATTATTTATAAAATAATTTGTAAAACTTAATATAGCGTAAATTGGAATGTTTTCCTTGTAAAATTGAAAATAAGGTATTTCATTAATAACTATTGTAACTATAGTGAAAAAATAGGGTAGTTTGCATCACTATTAGACATAACTGGTGGACTGTACCACCTCAGTCAACCGTGACCATGGGACCTGTAAAGGGCCCGAAACGTCGGTTTGTTTGAAAAAACAAATATACGCGATTTACATCCGGAAAAATAGTTTCATTTTCTATAACCACATTATTTGTCACAAATATATTATATCTTTTATCACAGTCCTAGTCTGCAACATGTGTATTAGTAAGTATAAGTTTATTTAGGTATATTTATATATCTACGTAGGTATAATATATCATTATTTTTTAAATATTTTATAAATTACTATGTCTTTATTAATTTTTTTTATTTTGTATTTTTTTTAATTTATACAATTTCTCTTTTTTTTTTATTTGTAAAATTTGCACACTACGTCTCCCGCTCCGATTAGCTTTCCTCTAACTCTAAGGTTGTCTGGAAGAGATCGTTCTTAGCGATAAGACCGCCTTTGCCCACATTAGTTTTAAGTTGTTTATGTACTATTCTTGTTCTTGAGCAATAAAGTGTTTATCTATCTATCTATTTGTATTCCTTGTGTTAATGTTATATTTTAAACCTGTAGTTTTAGCCAGTAGACACTATAATCGCTGTGTAACAATATTCGTTTGTTGTTTACGTTATGCGCTTTGCAAAGAATAAATCTTAGCGAATATTATTATGTGTTAGTTTCTAATTGTTAAACAAACAAGATAAGCTATTTACAAGTCGCATTAACTAATTCTGTCATGGTTTATTTGTTTACAAATGTTACATCAGTTACACAACTCAAACTAGGTGAGGTCGCAGAGGGTGGCACTAACTTAGTCTTATGACATGATAGTCGTTAGCAGAATGAAAATAAGTTCTTTGTAATTCGATAAATGCAGTAAGAAACTGACTTGAAGCAATTAAGGACACTCGAAAAAGTACACCAGCGTAATAAAATTTCATTCAGTGTTAATTCCAAAAAAGTCTTTATCCCTTCGTGTGGCAAATTGCCGCTCCGGGCCGTCAGGCGAATACCTTCATCTGGCGCCGCCATTTTGCAAAATTAAGTACGCTTGGCAAGGACTCCAGCTGGGCACTTACTCCTAGTTTAGAAAAACTAAAATTTTATTGTTTTTTTTTCATGTGAAACCTACGCACACGTACTATATTTATAAAATCCCTTGTATTAAACTGACAAATTGCACTGCAGAAAACACATATTTAATGTAAAAATTAACTTACTTTGTAAATCAAGCTTGAGTTGCAGAAATTTCCCCGTTTTCGGTATAGAACTCCCCAGAATTATGAAATATAACTATTATCCGTTTGTATTTGAAAACAAATTGAAATTTTGTAACTTATCCGCTCACGCGATACATGCAGACGTAGACGCATACCACACCTAGAGGTGGCGGTGATGATTTTATACCGGTTTATCGGATATCGAAGTTACAACAGGTAAAAGAACTAATACTAATTGCTATTTCGGTAACTACTCTAGCAAACCATAAAGTTTTTAATGCCTGGGTCTGTCATTTAAAAAAATAAACAACTTCAAAAATACATCACGACAATCGTGTGTGTTATTGTTTGGGCTGGTGATTTCGGTGTTTATTTATTGAAAACATACCGTAAGTAGCGTTTTTTAAGTTTACCCTGAATATAAATGTTTATAAAATATACTTTAAAGAGTAATTTCATGGTAAACGTTAGAACCACTCAAACGGAATATTATCATATTTACCCAAGTACACCAAAAATTTCATTAGTGCTTTTTAAGTGCAGGATTTGCGGTGTATTACTGCATTTTATTTGAGATGTTTTTGTTGTAGTACGGAGGGTATTTATTTAGCAATGCAGAATAATAATTTATGTTTATAAAAACTTGTATTTAAACTGAATCCTTTTCTAATTTGCGAAACCAAATAGCCGCCATTTTGCGGTACAATGAGCGCATCGCGTGAGCGGATATGGTTAGATAAAAACACAGCTCCCCATATTTTTTTTGACAGTAGAAGCTTTCCAAGAAGTCGATCCTAACGGGAGACCCCGCGTCGGTCTTGTATGATGGCTCATTTTTAATGATTATTTTTAAGAACAAAACGACTGAGTAACGAACGAAAGTAAACGAGTGAGTAAGTCTACCCTTGTCTTATTTAGTCGCTTTAGTAAGAGTTGAACCAGAGTGAAATCAATTTTACCCGCTTAAGTTCATGTTTCAACGGAACGCATAGATGTTGCCCCGGACCGAGAGCTTGGTAGAAACGAGATTTTTCCTAATGTCCCGGAGCAGGAATTTACCAGATAAGCGGAATTGCGAAAAACGGCGGCGCCAGACGAAATGATATTAAGATTAACCAACGCACCTTGCGTGAACTGCTGAGGTAGTCATATCTTGAATTGATACGGAAGGTCACGAGTCGCCATTTATTTCAATAGATACAAAACAACCGGTAATCCATGTTCATCACTTTATATCAATTTCATTCGTCTTTGAGTCGCATTTCCAACAAAAATGCGAAGCTTGTCGGTTCGACTGAACTGGGCATCCCAGCACGGAACGGAACGGAATTCAGCATAACAATGCTATGAGCTATGTCGGTGGCAGTTCCGGTTTATTTCCCAATTTTGATATATTATCCAAATTGGGATTTCACAAAATCAATAAGCGACAAAGTGATGTTTCGTTCGCTCCGAGAGACGCATTTGATTTCGTTACTTCGCAAGGAAAAGAACATTGCCCTAAAGTTGTATGTGCGGGAAAAGGTTATTTATGTTGCAGATGTACATACTGAATATAAGTATCCGTATTCAGTGTATGTACAGTCGGTGACTTAAGATACCTGACCTCCTAGCCGAGCGTTCTGAGAGACGTACGTAGGGCGGACTATAAGTTTCCGGAACTGTCCACTTACATAAACAATATTTAAAAAGTAATTATAATATTTGAAAATGGAACTCTTTGGCTGTAGAATACAGTTTGTTTCATCTGACTGTCATTGTGGCGTTATTTTAGAAATTGGTTGTCTACATCACCATGGATTTAACTCGTGAAAATTTTCATAGTATGATTTCCTACGACTTTAAGTGTAATTTAACAGCTCAGTGGAGCTTCCCTGGGCTTCAAACTGCTTTTGGCGATGGAGCATCGTGCAAGACGACTATTTGTAGCGGGTTTGCAGAATTCAAACGCGGTCGTGTGAATCTCAGTGACGAATTTCGTGATGGTCGCCCTGCACTGCTATGAACAACAAAAACATCAATGCTGTGCGCCGTATGATCAAAACAGACAGGCATGTGACATACCATGAGATTCGGGCAGCTTTAGGCAGAGGCATGAGTCAAATACAATCAATACTACACAAACTTTTGGGTGTGAAAAAGCTGTGCTCTCGGTGGATCCCACACAATTTGACTGAGGCTCCAAAAGCGGATCGCGTCACTTGGTGCAATGCCATGCTTACCAGATTCAACAAAGGGGAGTCAAATTTGGTGTGGGACATAGTAACAGGTGACGATATATGGATTTATAGTTACGATCCCATAACAAAGCAACAATCGAGCGTATGGATCTTTCGAGATGAGCCGAAACCAACCAAAGCGGCGCGCGTGCAAAGTGTCTCTAAGCGGATGATTGCTTCTTTTTTAAATAAAACTGGACACGTGGCTACTAATGCTTTGGAGATTCATTGTACCGTGAAGAGTGATTGGTACACGACCATTTGTTTGCCGGAAGTTATTGACAAACTCCGTAAAAATAACCGTAAACGCTGTATCATCTTGCACCACGATAATGCCAGTTCTCACACCGCCAGACCGACAAATGAATTTTTGAAGGTGAACAACGTTGACCTTATGAGTCAACCCGCGTACAGTCCCGACCTGCAACTTGTGACTTTTATTTATTTCCAAAAATTAAGAACCAGTTATGAGGTCAACGATTTTCATTTCACCTGAAGAGGCTGTCGAAGAATATGAAAAATATTTTTCAGAAATTGTCACGGAGGAGTGGCATAAATGTTTTCTAAATTGGTTCATTCGTATGAAAAATTGCATTAACGCTAACAGAGAATATTTTGAGAAACAATAAATTCATTTCTGACCATTTATAGTATTTTATTCTTATTCATTCCGGAAACTTGTAGTGGGCCCCACGTATTAGGCATTCAATAGAAAAATTCATAGGCATTCCAGTTGAAATTTGTATTTATGTAATGTAATAGAGATCAATTCTTAAAACGTCATTCTCTGAATTTTACGGCCCATAAGTGAAAGGTTAAGTATGCTTAAGTATGCATGTTAAGTATGCTTAAACTGCCTCTGTGGCCAAACGGTTACCATGCCGGACTGCCACGCAGAGGTCCCAGGTTCGATTCCCGGGCCGGGAGAAATATTTGTATGGCCTACAATTATTTCTCTCGTGAGTTTGGGTGTAATTTGTGGTTGTCTATATGTGTGTCCATGGCACCCGCGACACAGGGTTTCCCTAGTGCGGGGCTATGTTGAGTGTGTGTGTTGAGTGTTGTTGAGTGTGAGTGTGCTTAACACCTTTCTTCACACTGATCTACTCAAAACCAAATACCTATCTTAGGACACCGTAAAATACAGTTACTTTACCAGAATCCAGGAACTTTTCAAGATGTCATTAAAAAATAAACGATTATGAATATTCAGAACAGACGAGCATGTTTGAAAGAATTAATCAAAATTAATGATGCAAAAGAACTTAACGGGATCGTCGTCAAGTGTCCTGTGGAAAGAGATTGTAATAGATAAAGTAATGTATAAAACAACGTTGCAACAGATATCTTTATCATTCCAAATAATTAACGTTTTAACTACACGTAAGTTATACGCATGGCGATGTGGGAATTGCAGCTTGGGCGTGGGATGCGTACCAACGTTATGCCTCTACAGCTATTAGAAACGTGGACAATTACGTTTTGATCTTATATGTGAGATTAAATACATCATCATTCAGGACGGGTGCCGCTTGGAGGGGCAGATTGGCTCCGGGAAACATATTAAAACATTTACTCACGCCTTTGGATTCCCAGTGGGGTAGCACAGACTAGCGATTGCCAACCTCTCTAATCTTGCTTCCCTTACATTCATCAATTTTAGTAGCAGTAGATCTCACCTATTTCTGCCGCCAAGCAGTAACCCTGCCTTTCAGATCTTTGCACTTTAAATATACAGAGTAGCACCACAAGGAGCACACTTTATACGCCTTAAAACTGTTATATCTATAAACAGACAAAAACAAAAAAAAAATAGTTTTCTATAAATGGTTTTAGAAAAAAGAAATTGTTCTTATAGACTTATTTCACACAAGTCAAAATTTTAAAACCTTCTTAATACTAAACAACTTAATTAAGTGTAATCTCTCTTAAGATTTACTCTTAGATCAACTGATTATTTTTAGTAAAATTGTTCTATGCACATCCAGTAAATAGACTTTAATACTCTAAAAACTAGTTGTCTTAAGTTTATTCTAGATATATTTAATTTATAGACATTATGTAGTGTTTGTACTTATTGACAAACACGTTATAGCGCGTCTTCAATAGATTTTATTTAAAAAAATACTACAATTAGGGCTTTAACTCTTTTGAACTATTAAAAGATCTGGTGGAGACGGTGAACCTTGGATATTATGTCACATCATTCAATACAATCAACGATGCCAATGCCAATTATTAAAAATCCCCAAATTTCACGGTTAAAATCCCCAAATTTGGTAAGAGCTAAGTTAATATTCCCCACAAATTCCCCACATCTCGAGGTTTCATTATTTATTAGAAATACACCGCTTAAAAATATAACAAAGGATTAAGAAACTCAAAATATAATAAACTATTACGTTTGCTGTGAATGTAAAATGTAAAACTAATTATAAAATTAGATGAACTTAAACCTAGGTAATGAAACTATTTTTCCGGATTTAAATCGCGTATATTTGTTTTTTCGTTTTCGTTGACAGCCAACCGTGACCATGGGACCTGTAAAGGGCCCGAAGAATCAGTTTATTTGAAAAAACAAATATACACGATTTAAATCCGGAAAAATAGTTTCATTTCCTATGTATAACAATCGCGAAAATCTAAGAACTCGATATGAACTTAAATCGTTTATTTATTTTAATTAGATTCAACATTAATCACAGGGATCGGAATAGGTAGAGTTTTTTACCTAAACTTCGAGGAACATGGAGAGAAAATGGAGACTGCCTTACGACAATATTTTTTAGGCCACAGGACCTTTTCGGGATTGGGGAGATCACTTAAGAACATTAAAAATTGACTTAATGGAGGACAGGCAGGTACACTATATTTATCTTAACTTTGCCACGCACAGTGGGTCGGATTTGCGACATTGCGGACATTGGATTTTTTTCACGATACCTCTTTAAAAAAATGCCAATCGAGAGATCCTATTGTCCTATTAAAATATTGTCGTATCACATTTTGCCGTAAATATAACAGTTTAGTCGGAAAAAAAAAATGTGTATTTTTTGTATGGGACCATAGCTTTAGTAAAGCTATGCTCCCAACAGTGTTTTAAAAAAAGCTTTAAATTCTTATTGCTATTTTTATTTTTTTAAAATGACTATGACGTAGCCGAGAAAAATTTCTTTTTTTTTTAAAAAGTAAATCTAAGTTGAAATTAACATGAAGAAACCTAAAACTTCTTGGAAATGGTTTGTTTTGTGAGCTATTTTGTATATTTAAGCTTTCTATAAATATTTTAAACCGAAAAACGATAACTGTTTTTTTATTAAGTTTATATTTCTACATAAATATTTAAAATTCAGCGAGCACATTACTTTGATGACAGGTTTTACATCACTTTTCACAATGTATTTAAAGTCGCACGTCAATTCGCGCTTTCTAAACGATTAAACATTGCGCGAAAAAGTCAGAAATATTATATATCGCTATGTTGCAATTTTGATAGTTTATATTTTGTAAGCCATTAAACTTGAAATCTATTAGGATTAAGAGAATTGCGTCTTATGTTTGTAACGCTTTAGTATTTTGGGTTTAAAATAGCATTACTAAGAAAACTATCATAGACTATAAATTATCTAAAAACTGTCTACAAGATTAAATAAAACCGTCTACATACTACAAATGGTCTTGTAGCATTCTAAAAGGGTTACTTGAGAAAAAAGATAAGAATCACTCTTAACGCTACCTACAGAAAGTTTTTCAAAGCACTCTTGTGATCTATTAATAAAGTTGTGCCCAGTTTTACTTTAAATTATCTAGAAACCTTCTTCGAGATATCTTGAGGGAATTTGAAGTCTTAAAATATTCAATCGAATTCAATTCTATTAGATATGTCATAGTATATATTTAGATATGAGTGTGCTGCTTGGGACTGGAACTGGTGGACAGACGTGTCGCTTACCACCAGACGTACGACTTGTTCGTCCCATTCCTTGGTATCATAATAAAAAAAAGAAAAAGGAATACGTTCTTGAAATTTGAATAGGGCAACTACTAAAGTACCCCTTTTTGAAAAAAATAGAATCATCGAAATTCGTCATGAGACGAGATTATAATACAGTGTATTGATTTTAATTCTTGCCATATTTCAGAAATTAATGATAGATGTACTGCTAAATTATCTAAAAATATTTAAAGTAATATTCTGTTCAATATTCTGGCTAATTGCATCTAGTAAAGTTTTTCAAAATTGTCTCGAAGTTATATGCACCACGCAAGGGACCCCGCCACCCGCTTCATCGAACGATACGTAATCTTTCTCGATCGCTTATTTACCTATTTTTTTAATTATAATAATGTACTAGTATTGTTATAATTTACTATTTATTTATATTAATTAGAAAAGTTGACTGAAAAAAGTTTTTTGTAACTTAGATTTGGTACTTACCAACTTTAGGTTACATAAAAGTATTGCTAGAAGTACGGTGGCTGGCTCCGTACCGGAGCCACTACCAGCTACGCAGAGATTCGCACGTGAATTTCGTTTCAACATTAGAATTCTTCAATTTTGAGAGCAGAAACTTCGACACTCGCATCCTCCGCATAAGCTAAACGTTTCACATCATGCCGTAAGAATAGATACGCACATGTACTACTAACTATTGTTTACCCACTAAACCACAAGGCATTTCGTGACAGACTAGATTAGAATGTACCTATGCGGGATTTCAGCGTGACGTAGACGCAGTTAGTATGGGAAGCAAGGTCGACTGATCTACCAATCGTGCGCTCGATATGACACTACCCCGCCTGTCTCTACCCGCCCCCACCACTAAATAGATCTAAAATGCTTTTCTTTCTGCGCATTTAAAGTTATTGTTCAAAATGTTTGCAAGTGCCGATGCCGTGCAAGTCAATGACCATTGGGTCAAATTTGTTTACCGCAATTAAGTAAAAAATAGGAATTTACCACTTTTTTTCCGATTAATTTTTGTTGTGATTTGGGTTTTGTTTCGGATATACTATTACCTCTGTAAATATGGCGAGAAATATATCAACACATTGTAAACTTATATAAGATTTTTGTGTATATGTCTATTGAATATATAAAAAAAGACATAACAATTGTAGTGCTACTTAGAGCTTTCAATCACAAAAATCTTAGAGGCACTGCCACATAAGTTGCAGCCTTACCCTTCCAAACCGGAACTCAGTAATGCTCACTTTACTGCTTGGTGGCAGAAACAGGTACGGTGACAGTACTTCCCTGGAAGAACTCTTTCAAAAGGAGTTCTACTGCTACTAGTTTGGCACATTATTGCATTATTATTACTATATTTTATGTTCACATGTGGAAGTTATTAGTTGGCATGTTATTGTCTACACCATAGTTTCCCAAAGTGGTTCCTAACGCCCCCGAGTGGGCACTGGAGAGTCCTAGGAGAGGCGTCAGAAGCAATAAAAAAATACGTCTTTTGAATTATTTATTGTGATGGTGGACGTTGAAATTTCTTTATCTTGCCTAAGTGGACGGTGAACCAAAAA